>NW_027194462.1:0-300000 GCF_032444005.1 Ranitomeya imitator
ACACTCTATACCCTACACTCTATACCCTACACTGTATACCCTACACTCTACACTCTATACTCTACACTCTATACCATACACTCTTTACCATACACTCTATACCCTACACTCTATACCCTACACTCTACACTCTATACCCTACACTCTATACCCTACACTCTATACCCTACACTCTATACCATACACTCTATACCATACACTCTACACTCTATACCCTACACTCTATACCATACACTCTATACCCTACACCCTACACTCTATACCATACACTCTATACCCTACACTCTATACCCTACACTCTATACTCTATACCCTACACTCTACACTCTATACCCTACACTCTATACCCTACACTCTATTCAATACACTCTATACCCTACACTCTACACTCTATACATTACACCCTACACTCTATACCCTACACTCTACACTCTATACCCTACACTCTATACCCTACACTCTATACCCTACACTCTACACTCTATACCCTACACTCTATACCCTACACTCTATACCCTACACTCTATACCCTACACTTTACACTCTATATCCTACACTCTATACCCTACACTCTATACCCTACACTCTACACTCTATATCCTACACTCTCTACCATACACTCTATACCCTACACTCTACACTCTTTACCCTACACTCTACACTCTATACCCTACACTCTATACCCTACACTCTACACTCTATACCCTACTCTCTATACCATACACTCTATACCCTACCCTACACTCTATACACTACACACTATACCCTACACTCTACACTCTATACCCTACACTCTACACTCTATACACTACACTCTATACCCTACACTCTATACCCTACACTCTACACCCTACACTCTATAACCTACACTCTATACCCTACACTCTACAGTCTATACCCTACACTCTATACCCTACACTCTATACCCTACACTCTATACCCTACACTCTACACCCTATACCCTACACTCTACACTCTATACCCTACACTCTACACTCTATACCCTACACTTTATGCCATACACTCTATACCCTACACTCTACACTCTATACCCTACATTCTATACCATACACTCTATACCCTACACCCTACACTCTATACACTACACTCTATACCCTACACTCTATACCCTGCACTCTATAACCTACACTCTACCCTCTATACCCTACACTCTATACCCTACACTCTAAACTCTACACTCTATACCCTACACTCTATACCATACACTCTACACTCTATACTCTATACCCTACACTCTATACTCTATACCCTACACTCTATACCCTACACTCTATACCATACACTCTATACCCTACACTCTATACCCTACACTCTATACCCTACACTCTATACCATACACTCTATACCCTACACTCTATACCTTACACACTATACCCTACACTTTACACTCTATACCCTACACTGTATACCATACACTCTATACCCTACACTCTACACTCTATACCCTACACTCTATACCCTACAAACTATACCCTACACTCTACACTCTATACCCTACACTCTATACCCTACACTGTATACCCTACACTCTACACTCTATACCCTACACTCTATACCTTACACTCTATACCATACACTCTATACCCTACACTCTATACCCTACACTCTATACCATACACTCTATACCCTACACTCTACGCTCTATACCCTACACTCTATACCCTACACTCTATACCTCACACTCTACACTCTATACCCTACACTCTACACTCTATACCATACACTCTTTACCATACACTCTATACCTTACACTCTACACTCTATACCCTACACTCTACACTTTATACCCTACACTCTATACCATACACTCTATACCATACACTCTACACTCTATACCCTACACTCTATACCATACACTCTATACCCTACACCCTACACTATATACCCTACACTCTATACCCTACACTCTATACCATACACTCTATACCATACACTCTACACTCTATACCCTACACTCTATACCATACACTCTATACCCTACACCCTACACTCTATACCATACACTCCATACCCTACACTCTATACCCTACACTCTATACTCTATACCCTACACTCCACACTCTATACCCTACACTCTATACCCTACACTCTATACCCTACACTCTACAATCTATACCCTACACTCTACACTCTATACCCTACACTCTACACTCTATACCCTACACTTTATGCCATACACTCTATACCCTACACTCTACACTCTATACTCTACATTCTATACCATACACTCTATACCCTACACCCTACACTCTATACCCTGCACTCTATACCCTACACTCTACCCTCTATACCCTACACTCTATACCCTACACTCTAAACTCTACCCTCTATACCCTACACTCTATACCCTACACTCTATACTCTATACCCTACACTCTATACCCTACACTCTATACCATAAACTCTATACCCTACACTCTGTACCCTACACTCTATACCCTACACTCTATACCATACACTCTATACCCTACACTCTATACCCTACATTCTATACCTTACACACTATACCCTACACTTTACACTCTACATCCTACACTCTATACCATACACTCTATACCCTACACTCTACACTCTATACCCTACACTCTATACCCTACACACTATACCCTACACTCTACACTCTATACCCTACACTCTATACCCTACACTCTATACCTTACACTCTACACTCTATACCCTACACTCTATACCTTACACTCTATACCATACACTCTATACCCTACACTCTATACCCTACACTCTATACCATACACTCTATACCCTACACTCTACGCTCTATACCCTACACTCTATACCCTACACTCTATACCTCACACTCTACACTCTATACCCTACACTATACACTCTATACCATACACTCTTTACCATACACTCTATACCCTACACTCTACACTCTATACCCTACACTCTACACTCTATACCCTACACTCTATACCCTACACTCTATACCCTACACTCTATACCATACACTCTATACCATACACTCTACACTCTATACCCTACACTCTATACCATACACTCTATACCCTACACCCTACACTCTATACACTACACTCTATACCCTACACTCTATACCCTACACTCTATAACCTACACTCTACCCTCTATACCCTACACTCTATACCCTACACTCTAAACTCTAAACTCTATACCCTACACTCTATACCCTACACTCTACACTCTATACTCTATACCCTACACTCTATACTCTATACCCTACACTCTATACCCTACACTCTATACCATACATTCTATACCCTACACTCTATACCCTACACTCTATACCCTACACTCTATACCATACACTCTATACCCTACACTCTATACTTTACACACTATACCCTACACTTTACACTCTATACCCTACACTCTATACCATACACTCTATACCCTACACTCTACGCTCTATACCCTACACTCTATACCCTACACTCTATACCTCACACTCTACACTCTATACCCTACACTCTACACTCTATACCATACACTCTTTACCATACACTCTATACCTTACACTCTACACTCTATACCCTACACTCTACACTTTATACCCTACACTCTATACCATACACTCTATACCATACACTCTACACTCTATACCCTACACTCTATACCATACACTCTATACCCTACACCCTACACTATATACCCTACACTCTATACCCTACACTCTATACCATACACTCTATACCATACACTCTACACTCTATACCCTACACTCTATACCATACACTCTATACCCTACACCCTACACTCTATACCATACACTCCATACCCTACACTCTATACCCTACACTCTATACTCTATACCCTACACTCCACACTCTATACCCTACACTCTATACCCTACACTCTATACCCTACACTCTACAATCTATACCCTACACTCTACACTCTATACCCTACACTCTACACTCTATACCCTACACTTTATGCCATACACTCTATACCCTACACTCTACACTCTATACTCTACATTCTATACCATACACTCTATACCCTACACCCTACACTCTATACCCTGCACTCTATACCCTACACTCTACCCTCTATACCCTACACTCTATACCCTACACTCTAAACTCTACCCTCTATACCCTACACTCTATACCCTACACTCTATACTCTATACCCTACACTCTATACCCTACACTCTATACCATAAACTCTATACCCTACACTCTGTACCCTACACTCTATACCCTACACTCTATACCATACACTCTATACCCTACACTCTATACCCTACATTCTATACCTTACACACTATACCCTACACTTTACACTCTACATCCTACACTCTATACCATACACTCTATACCCTACACTCTACACTCTATACCCTACACTCTATACCCTACACACTATACCCTACACTCTACACTCTATACCCTACACTCTATACCCTACACTCTATACCTTACACTCTACACTCTATACCCTACACTCTATACCTTACACTCTATACCATACACTCTATACCCTACACTCTATACCCTACACTCTATACCATACACTCTATACCCTACACTCTACGCTCTATACCCTACACTCTATACCCTACACTCTATACCTCACACTCTACACTCTATACCCTACACTATACACTCTATACCATACACTCTTTACCATACACTCTATACCCTACACTCTACACTCTATACCCTACACTCTACACTCTATACCCTACACTCTATACCCTACACTCTATACCCTACACTCTATACCATACACTCTATACCATACACTCTACACTCTATACCCTACACTCTATACCATACACTCTATACCCTACACCCTACACTCTATACACTACACTCTATACCCTACACTCTATACCCTACACTCTATAACCTACACTCTACCCTCTATACCCTACACTCTATACCCTACACTCTAAACTCTACACTCTATACCCTACACTCTATACCCTACACTCTACACTCTATACTCTATACCCTACACTCTATACTCTATACCCTACACTCTATACCCTACACTCTATACCATACATTCTATACCCTACACTCTATACCCTACACTCTATACCCTACACTCTATACCATACACTCTATACCCTACACTCTATACTTTACACACTATACCCTACACTTTACACTCTATACCCTACACTCTATACCATACACTCTATACCCTACACTCTACACTCTATACCCTACACTCTATACCCTACACACTATACCCTACACACTATACCCTACACTCTACACTCTATACCCTACACTCTATACCCTACACTCTATACCCTACACTCTACACTCTATACCCTACACTCTATACCTTACACTCTATACCATACACTCTATACCCTACACTCTATACCCTACACTTTATGCCATACACTCTATACCCTACACTCTACACTCTATACTCTACATTCTATACCATACACTCTATACCCTACACCCTACACTCTATACCCTGCACTCTATACCCTACACTCTACCCTCTATACCCTACACTCTATACCCTACACTCTAAACTCTACCCTCTATACCCTACACTCTATACCCTACACTCTATACTCTATACCCTACACTCTATACCCTACACTCTATACCATAAACTCTATACCCTACACTCTGTACCCTGCACTCTATACCCTACACTCTATACCATACACTCTATACCCTACACTCTATACCCTACATTCTATACCTTACACACTATACCCTACACTTTACACTCTACATCCTACACTCTATACCATACACTCTATACCCTACACTCTACACTCTATACCCTACACTCTATACCCTACACACTATACCCTACACTCTACACTCTATACCCTACACTCTATACCCTACACTCTATACCTTACACTCTACACTCTATACCCTACACTCTATACCTTACACTCTATACCATACACTCTATACCCTACACTCTATACCCTACACTCTATACCATACACTCTATACCCTACACTCTACGCTCTATACCCTACACTCTATACCCTACACTCTATACCTCACACTCTACACTCTATACCCTACACTATACACTCTATACCATACACTCTTTACCATACACTCTATACCCTACACTCTACACTCTATACCCTACACTCTACACTCTATACCCCCCACTCTACACTCTACCCTACACTCTATACCCTACACTCTACCCTACACTCTACCCTACACTCTATACCATACACTCTACACCTATACCATACACTCTATACCCTACACCCTACACTCTATACACTACACTCTATACCCTACACTCTATACCCTACACTCTATAACCTACACTCTACCCTCTATACCCTACACTCTATACCCTACACTCTAAACTCTACACTCTATACCCTACACTCTATACCCTACACTCTACACTCTATACTCTATACCCTACACTCTATACTCTATACCCTACACTCTATACCCTACACTCTATACCATACATTCTATACCCTACACTCTATACCCTACACTCTATACCCTACACTCTATACCATACACTCTATACCCTACACTCTATACTTTACACACTATACCCTACACTTTACACTCTATACCCTACACTCTATACCATACACTCTATACCCTACACTCTACACTCTATACCCTACACTCTATACCCTACACACTATACCCTACACACTATACCCTACACTCTACACTCTATACCCTACACTCTATACCCTACACTCTATACCCTACACTCTACACTCTATACCCTACACTCTATACCTTACACTCTATACCATACACTCTATACCCTACACTCTATACCCTACACTCTATGCCATACACTCTATACCCTACACTCTACGCTCTATACCCTATACTCTATACCCTACACTCTATACCTCACACTCTACACTCTATACCCTACACTCTACACTCTATACCATACACTCTTTACCATACACTCTATACCCTACACTCTACACTCTATACCCTACACTCTACACTCTATACCCTACACTCTATACCCTACACTCTATACCCTACACTCTATACCATACACTCTATACCATACACTCTACACTCTATACCCTACACTCTATACCATACACTCTATAACCTACACCCTACACTCTATACCATACACTCTATACCCTACCTATACCCTACACTCTACACTCTATACCCTACACTCTATACCCTACACTCTATACAATACACTCTATACCCTACACTCTACACTCTATACATTACACCCTACACTCTATACCCTACACTCTACACTCTATACCCTACACTCTATACCCTACACTCTATACCTTACTTACACTCTACACTATATACCCTATACTCTACACTCTATACCCTACACTCTATACCCTACACTCTACACTCTATACCCTACACTCTATACCCTACACTCTATACCCTACACTCTATACCATACAATCTATACCCTACACTCTACACTCTATACCCTACACTCTACACCCTACACTCTATACCCTACACTCTACACTATATACCATACACTCTATACCCTACACCCTATACCCTACACTCTATACAATACACTCTATACCCTACACTCTATACGCTACACTCTATACCCTACACTCTATACCGTACACTCTACACTCTATACCCTACACTCTATACTCTACACTCTATACCATACACTCTATACCCTACACCCTTCACTCTATACCATACACTCTATACCCTACACTCTACACTCTATACCCTACACTCTATACCCTACACTCTACACTCTACACCCTACACTCTATAACCTAAACTCTACACTCTACACCCTACACTCTATACCATACACTCTATACCCTACACTCTACACTCTATATCCTACACTCTATACCCTACACTCTACACTCTATATCCTACACTCTCTACCATACACTCTATACCCTACACTCTACACTCTTTACCCTACACTCTACACTCTATACCCTACACTCTATACCCTACACTCTATACCCTACTCTCTATACCATACACTCTATACCCTACACTCTACGGTCTATACCCTACACTCTATACCCTACACTCTATACACTACACACTATACCCTACACTCTACACTCTATACCCTACACTCTACACTCTATACACTACACTCTATACCCTACACTCTATACCCTACACTCTACACTCTATACCCTACACTCTATAACCTACACTCTATACCCTACACTCTACACTCTATACCCTACACTCTATACCCTACACTCTATACCCTACACTCTATACCCTACACTCTACACCCTATACCCTACACTCTACACTCTATACCCTACACTCTACACTCTATACCCTACACTTTATGCCATACACTCTATACCCTACACTCTACACTCTATACCCTACATTCTATACCATACACTCTATACCCTACACCCTACACTCTATACACTACACTCTATACCCTACACTCTATACCCTACACTCTATAACCTACACTCTACCCTCTATACCCTACACTCTATACCCTACACTCTAAACTCTACACTCTATACCCTACACTCTAAACCCTACACTCTACACTCTATACTCTATACCCTACACTCTATACTCTATACCCTACACTCTATACCCTACACTCTATACCATACACTCTATACCCTACACTCTATACCCTACACTCTATACCCTACACTCTATACCATACACTCTATACCCTACACTCTATACCTTACACACTATACCCTACACTTTACACTCTATACCCTACACTGTATACCATACACTCTTTACCCTACACTCTACACTCTATACCCTACACTCTATACCCTACACACTATACCCTACACTCTACACTCTATACCCTACACTCTATACCCTACACTCTATACCCTACACTCTACACTCTATACCCTACACTCTATACCTTACACTCTATACCATACACTCTATACCCTACACTCTATACCCTACACTCTATACCATACACTCTATACCCTACACTCTACGCTCTATACCCTACACTCTATACTCTACACTCTATACCTCACACTCTACACTCTATACCCTACACTCTACACTCTATACCATACACTCTTTACCATACACTCTATACCCTACACTCTACACTCTATACCCTACACTCTACACTCTATACCCTATACTCTATACCCTACACTCTATACCCTACACTCTATACCATACACTCTATACCATACACTCTACACTCTATACCCTACACTCTATACCATACACTCTATACCCTACACCCTACACTCTATACCATACACTCCGTACCGTACACTCTATACCCTACACTCTATACTCTATACCCTACACTCTACACTCTATACCCTACACTCTATACCCTACACTCTATACCCTACACTCTATACCATACACTCTACACTCTATACCCTACACTCTATACCATACATCTATACCCTACACCCTACACTATATACCCTACACTCTATACCCTACACTCTAACCATACACTCTACCAACACTCACACCCTACACCCTACACCCTACACCATACCACTAACCACACCCACTCATACACACACACCCACACCCCAACACACCAAACCCTACACACTCCATACCCTACACCCTACACTCCAACACTCTAACCCTACACCCACACACAACACTCAATACCCAACACTCTATACCATAACACACACCACTCTAACCCTACACTCTACACCAACCAACACCTACCCTAACACCCTACACTCTATACCCACACACATACCCTACACCTATACCCAACACTCTACAACCCCTACCACTCACACCCTACACTCTACACCCTACACTCTAACCCTACACTCTAACACCCTACACTCTACACCCTACACACATACACCTACACCTACACCCTACACACCTACACCCTACACAACACCCTACACCCTACACTCTACACACCCTACACCTACCCTACACTCTACTAACCCTACACTCAAACCTACACACAACCCCTACACACTATACCCTACACTCTATACCCAACACTCACCATACACTCTAAACCTACACTCAAACTCACACTCTACACTCTAACCCTACACTCTACCCTACACTCTACACCCTACACCCTACACCCATACACTCTATACCCTACACTCTAACCCTACACTCTACACCCTACAACCACTAACACCTACACTCAATACCCTACACTCTATACCCTACACTCTAACCCTACACACTATACCCTAACCAACTCTAACCCTACACTCTATACCCTACACTCTACTACCCTACACTCTCAACCATACACACCATACACTCTACACCCCTACACTCTATACCCTACACTCTATACCCTACACTACACTCTAAACCCTACACTCTATACCCTACACTCTAACCACTCTACACTCTACACTCTACACCCCACTCTATACCATACACTCTATACCCTACACTCTATACCATACACTCTATACCCTACACTCTACACTCTATACCCTACACTCTATACCATACACTCTATACCCTACACCATACATTCTATACCCTACACTCTATACCCTACACTTTACACTCTATACCCTACACTCTATACCATACACTCTATACCCTTCATTGTACACTCTACATCCTACACTCTATACCCTACACTCTATACCATACACCCTACACTCTGTACCATACACTCTATACCCTACACTCTACACTCTATACCCTACACTCTATACCATACACTCTATACCCTACACTCTACACTCTATACCATACACTCTATACCCTACACTCTATACCATACACTGTATACCCTACACTCTATACCCTACACTCTACACTCTATACCCTACACTCTACACTCTATACACTACACTCTATACCCTACACTCTATACCCTACACTCTATACCCTACACTCTATACCCTACACTCTACCCTCTATACCCTACACTCTATACCCTACACTCTAAACTCTACACTCTATACCCTACACTCTACACTCTACACCCTACTCTATACCATACACTCTATACCCTACACTCTATACCATACACTCTATACCCTACACTCTACACTCTATACCCTACACTCTATACCATACACTCTATACCCTACACTCTATACCCTACACTCTATACCCTACACTCTATACCATACACTCTATACCCTACACTCTATACCTTACACACTATACCCTACACTTTACACTCTATACCCTACACTCTATACCATACACTCTATACCCTACACCCTACACTCTATACCCTACACTCTATACCCTACACACTATACCCTACACTCTACACTCTATACCCTGCACTCTATACCCTACACTCTATACCCTACACTCTATACCTTACACTCTATACCATACACTCTATACCCTACACTCTATACCCTACACTCTATACCATACACTCTATACCCTACACTCTACGCTCTATACCCTACACTCTATACCCTACACTCTATACCTCACAGTCTACACTCTATACCCTACACTCTACACTCTATACCATACACTCTTTACCATACACTCTATACCCTACACTGCACACTCTATACCCTTCACTCTACACTCTATACCCTACACTCTATACCCTACACTCTATACCCTACACTCTATACCATACACTCTATACCATACACTCTACACTCTATACCCTACACTCTATACCATACACTCTATACCCTACACCCTACGCTCTATACCATACACTCTATACCCTACACTCTACACTCTATACCCTACACTCTATACCATACACTCTATACCCTACACTCTACACTCTATACCCTACACTCTATACCCTACACTCTACACTCTATACCCTACACTCTATTCCATACACTCTATACCCTACACTCTACACTCTATACCCTACACTCTATACCCTACACTCTATACCCTACACTCTACACTCTATACCCTACACTCTACACTCTATACCCTACACTCTACACTCTATACCCTACACTGTATGCCATACACTCTATACCCTACACTCTACACTCTATACTCTACACTCTATACCATACACTCTTTACCATACACTCTATACCCTACACTCTATACCCTACACTCTACACTCTATACCCTACACTCTATACCCTACACTCTATACCCTACACTCTATACCATACACTCTATACCATACACTCTACACTCTATACCCTACACTCTATACCATACACTCTATACCCTACACCCTACACTCTATACCATACACTCTATACCCTACACTCTATACTCTATACCCTACACTCTACACTCTATACCCTACACTCTATACCCTACACTCTATTCAATACACTCTATACCCTACACTCTACACTCTATACATTACACCCTACACTCTATACCCTACACTCTACACTCTATACCCTACACTCTATACCCTACACTCTATACCCTACACTCTACACTCTATACCCTACACTCTATACCCTACACTCTATACCCTACACTCTATACCCTACACTTTACACTCTATATCCTACACTCTATACCCTACACTCTATACCCTACACTCTACACTCTATATCCTACACTCTCTACCATACACTCTATACCCTACACTCTACACTCTTTACCCTACACTCTACACTCTATTCCATACACTCTATACCCTACACTCTACACTCTATACCCTACACTCTATACCCTACACTCTATACCCTACACTCTACACTCTATACCCTACACTCTACACTCTATACCCTACACTCTACACTCTATACCCTACTCTCTATACCATACACTCTATACCCTACCCTACACTCTATACACTACACACTATACCCTACACTCTACACTCTATACCCTACACTCTACACTCTATACACTACACTCTATACCCTACACTTTATACCCTACACTCTACACCCTACACTCTATAACCTACACTCTATACCCTACACTCTACACTCTATACCCTACACTCTATACCCTACACTCTATACCCTACAATCTATACCCTACACTCTACACCCTATACCCTACACTCTACACTCTATACCCTACACTCTACACTCTATACCCTACACTTTATGCCATACACTCTATACCCTACACTCTACACTCTATACCCTACATTCTATACCATACACTCTATACCCTACACCCTACACTCTATACACTACACTCTATACCCTACACTCTATACCCTGCACTCTATAACCTACACTCTACCCTCTATACCCTACACTCTATACCCTACACTCTAAACTCTACACTCTATACCCTACACTCTATACCATACACTCTACACTCTACACTCTATACCCTACACTCTATACTCTATACCCTACACTCTATACCCTACACTCTATACCATACACTCTATACCCTACACTCTATACCCTACACTCTATACCCTACACTCTATACCATACACTCTATACCCTACACTCTATACCTTACACACTATACCCTACACTTTACACTCTATACCCTACACTGTATACCATACACTCTATACCCTACACTCTACACTCTATACCCTACACTCTATACCCTACAAACTATACCCTACACTCTACACTCTATACCCTACACTCTATACCCTACACTCTATACCCTACACTCTACACTCTATACCCTACACTCTATACCTTACACTCTATACCATACACTCTATACCCTACACTCTATACCCTACACTCTATACCATACACTCTATACCCTACACTCTACGCTCTATACCCTACACTCTATACCCTACACTCTATACCTCACACTCTACACTCTATACCCTACACTCTACACTCTATACCATACACTCTTTACCATACACTCTATACCTTACACTCTATACTCTATACCCTACACTCTACACTTTATACCCTACACTCTATACCATACACTCTATACCATACACTCTACACTCTATACCCTACACTCTATACCATACACTCTATACCCTACACCCTACACTATATACCCTACACTCTATACCCTACACTCTATACCATACACTCTATACCATACACTCTACACTCTATACCCTACACTCTATACCATACACTCTATACCCTACACCCTACACTCTATACCATACACTCCATACCCTACACTCTATACCCTACACTCTATACTCTATACCCTACACTCCACACTCTATACCCTACACTCTATACCCTACACTCTACAATCTATACCCTACACTCTACACTCTATACCCTACACTCTACACTCTATACCCTACACTTTATGCCATACACTCTATACTCTACACTCTACACTCTATACTCTACATTCTATACCATACACTCTATACCCTACACCCTACACTCTATACCCTGCACTCTATACCCTACACTCTACCCTCTATACCCTACACTCTATACCCTACACTCTAAACTTTACCCTCTATACCCTACACTCTATACCCTACACTCTATACTCTATACCCTACACTCTATACCCTACACTCTATACCATAAACTCTATACCCTACACTCTGTACCCTACACTCTATACCCTACACTCTATACCATACACTCTATACCCTACACTCTATACCCTACATTCTATACCTTACACACTATACCCTACACTTTACACTCTATATCCTACACTCTATACCATACACTCTATACCCTACACTCTACACTCTATACCCTACACTCTATACCCTACACACTATACCCTACACTCTATACTCTATACCCTACACTCTATACCCTACACTCTATACCCTACACTCTACACTCTATACCCTACACTCTATACCTTACACTCTATACCATACACTCTATACCCTACACTCTATACCCTACACTCTATACCATACACTCTATACCCTACACTCTACGCTCTATACCCTACACTCTATACCCTACACTCTATACCTCACACTCTACACTCTATACCCTACACTATACACTCTATACCATACACTCTTTACCATACACTCTATACCCTACACTCTACACTCTATACCCTACACTCTACACTCTATACCCTACACTCTATACCCTACACTCTATACCCTACACTCTATACCATACACTCTATACCAGGGATTCAAGCTTCTAACCAGGGATTCAAGCTTCAGGAGGCTAATTTGCATATTCCAGGTGCCTTCTGGGAGAAGCGAAGTCTCCCTAAGCTAGAAGATCGCTGGGTACAGCCGGGACCAGCTGCTTCGAAAGCATCACCAAACCAGGGATTCAAGCTTCAGGAGGCTAATTTGCATATTCCAGGTGCCTTCTGGGAGAAGCGAAGTCTCCCTAAGCTAGAAGATCGCTGGGTACAGCCGGGACCAGCTGCTTCGAAAGCATCACCAAACCAGGGATTCAAGCTTCAGGAGGCTAATTTGCATATTCCAGGTGCCTTCTGGGAGAAGCGAAGTCTCCCTAAGCTAGAAGATCGCTGGGTACAGCCGGGACCAGCTGCTTCGAAAGCATCACCAAACCAGGGATTCAAGCTTCAGGAGGCTAATTTGCATATTCCAGGTGCCTTCTGGGAGAAGCGAAGTCTCCCTAAGCTAGAAGATCGCTGGGTACAGCCGGGACCAGCTGCTTCGAAAGCATCACCAAACCAGGGATTCAAGCTTCAGGAGGCTAATTTGCATATTCCAGGTGCCTTCTGGGAGAAGCGAAGTCTCCCTAAGCTAGAAGATCGCTGGGTACAGCCGGGACCAGCTGCTTCGAAAGCATCACCAAACCAGGGATTCAAGCTTCAGGAGGCTAATTTGCATATTCCAGGTGCCTTCTGGGAGAAGCTAAGTCTCCCTAAGCTAGAAGATCGTTGGGTACAGCCGGGACCAGCTGCTTCGAAAGCATCACCAAACCAGGGATTCAAGCTTCAGGAGGCTAATTTGCATATTCCAGGTGCCTTCTGGGAGAAGCGAAGTCTCCCTAAGCTAGAAGATCGTTGGGTACAGCCGGGACCAGCTGCTTCGAAAGCATCACCAAACCAGGGATTCAAGCTTCAGGAGGCTAATTTGCATATTCCAGGTGCCTTCTGGGAGAAGCGAAGTCTCCCTAAGCTAGAAGATCGTTGGGTACAGCCGGGACCAGCTGCTTCGAAAGCAT
The DNA here is from genome assembly GCF_032444005.1 of Ranitomeya imitator. NCBI lineage: Eukaryota > Metazoa > Chordata > Amphibia > Anura > Dendrobatidae > Ranitomeya > Ranitomeya imitator. Next base: position 15,959 of record NW_027194462.1, read on the forward strand.
CACCAAACCAGGGATTCAAGCTTCAGGAGGCTAATTTGCATATTCCAGGTGCCTTCTGGGAGAAGCGAAGTCTCCCTAAGCTAGAAGATCGTTGGGTACAGCCGGGACCAGCTGCTTCGAAAGCATCACCAAACCAGGGAATCAAGCTTCAGGAGGCTAATTTGCATATTCCAGGTGCCTTCTGGGAGAAGCGAAGTCTCCCTAAGCTAGAAGATCGTTGGGTACAGCCGGGACCAGCTGCTTCGAAAGCATCACCAAACCAGGGATTCAAGCTTCAGGAGGCTAATTTGCATATTCCAGGTGCCTTCTGGGAGAAGCAAAGTCTCCCTAAGCTAGAAGATCGTTGGGTACAGCCGGGACCAGCTGCTTCGAAAGCATCACCAAACCGCGCGCCGTAAGGCGCGCAAATTTTTGCCTGTAGGACATTATTGCAAGAGAGCTTGGCTGAGTAGATTACACAAGAAGGAAAACACACAGCAAGTCAGCAGGATCTAGGAGCAACATGGCAGATGTGACAACCTACATGGTGAGCTGCAGCATGTGCTACATGTTCACAGATCGACCAGAAGAAGAATCCAATTTCACCTGTCAGAAGTGTAGACTAGTGGCCCTTTTAGAAGAAAAGGTGCGGGGTCTGGAAGAAAGAATAGCAACTTTGAAACTCATCAAAGAGAATGAAGACTTTCTAGACAGAACAGAAGCATCTCTACTGGTCACAGAAGGTGCAAAAAGTGTCAGAGAACCTCCAAAAGCAGATGAGTGGAAGCATGTGACCAAAAGAAGCAAGAAGACCATGGAGAAATCACCAACCACACAACTGAAGAACCGATATCAAATCTTTGTAGAGGATGAAGATGGCACACCTAAGAATGAAGCAATACCAGCAAGCAAAAAAAGAAAAGGGCACACAGCAACAAGTGACAGCAAAAAGTACAGCCAAGAAGCAACGAAGAGTGGTGGTGGTGGGAGACTCACTACTGAGAGGCACCGAAGCAGCCATCTGCAGACCTGACATAACTGCAAGAGAAGTATGCTGCCTTCCAGGTGCGATGATCAAGGATGTGACCGATAGGATACCAAAGCTCTTCAGCTCCAAGGACGTCCACCCATTTCTTCTGATACATGTTGGCACCAATGACACGGCAAGGAAGGACCTACCGACAATCTGCAAGGACTTTGAAGAGTTGGGGAAGAAAGTAAAGGAACTGGATGCACAGGTAGTTTTTTCTTCTATCCTTCCAGTAGACGGGCATGGCACCAGGAGATGGAACAGGATCCTTGATGCAAACAACTGGCTAAGACGATGGTGCAGACAACAAGGATTTGGATTCCTGGACCACGGTGTGAATTACTGGTATGATGGACTCCTCGCCAGAGACGGACTACACCTCAACAAACCTGGGAAATACACATTCGCCAGAAGACTCGCTACACTCATCAGGAGGGCGTTAAACTAGAAGAAGAGGGGACGGGAAGAAAAACATTAGACTCGAACAAAGACGACCCAGGAAAACATACTCAGAAGGGAGGTAAGAACATTTCTAAAACAATCCACAGTGAGGAGATTGGAACAAAACAAAATCCTCTAAACTGCATGCTCGCAAACGCCAGAAGCCTGACAAACAAGATGGAAGAACTAGAAGCAGAAATATCTACAGGTAACTTTGACATAGTGGGAATAACCGAGACATGGTTAGATGAAAGCTATGACTGGGCAGTTAACTTACAGGGTTACAGTCTGTTTAGAAAGGATCGTAAAAATCGGAGAGGAGGAGGGGTTTGTCTCTATGTAAAGTCTTGTCTAAAGTCCACTTTAAGGGAGGATATTAGCGAAGGGAATGAGGATGTCGAGTCCATATGGGTTGAAATTCATGGAGGGAAAAATGGTAACAAAATTCTCATTGGGGTCTGTTACAAACCCCCAAATATAACAGAAAGCATGGAAAGTCTACTTCTAAAGCAGATAGATGAAGCTGCAACCCATAATGAGGTCCTGGTTATGGGGGACTTTAACTACCCGGATATTAACTGGGAAACAGAAACCTGTGAAACCCATAAAGGCAACAGGTTTCTGCTAATAACCAAGAAAAATTATCTTTCACAATTGGTGCAGAATCCAACCAGAGGAGCAGCACTTTTAGACCTAATACTATCTAATAGACCTGACAGAATAACAAATCTGCAGGTGGTTGGGCATTTAGGAAATAGCGACCACAATATTGTGCAGTTTCACCTGTCTTTCACTAGGGGGACTTGTCAGGGAGTCACAAAAACATTGAACTTTAGGAAGGCAAAGTTTGAACAGCTTAGAGATGCCCTTAATCTGGTAGACTGGGACAATATCCTCAGAAATGAGAATACAGATAATAAATGGGAAATGTTTAAGAACATCCTAAATAGGCAGTGTAAGCGGTTTATACCTAGTGGGAATAAAAGGACTAGAAATAGGAAAAACCCAATGTGGCTAAACAAAGAAGTAAGACAGGCAATTAACAGTAAAAAGAAAGCATTTGCACTACTAAAGCAGGATGGCACCATTGAAGCTCTAAAAAACTATAGGGAGAAAAATACTTTATCTAAAAAACTAATTAAAGCTGCCAAAAAGGAAACAGAGAAGCACATTGCTAAGGAGAGTAAAACTAATCCCAAACTGTTCTTCAACTATATCAATAGTAAAAGAATAAAAACTGAAAATGTAGGCCCCTTAAAAAATAGTGAGGAAAGAATGGTTGTAGATGACGAGGAAAAAGCTAACATATTAAACACCTTCTTCTCCACGGTATTCACGGTGGAAAATGAAATGCTAGGTGAAATCCCAAGAAACAATGAAAACCCTATATTAAGGGTCACCAATCTAACCCAAGAAGAGGTGCGAAACCGGCTAAATAAGATTAAAATAGATAAATCTCCGGGTCCGGATGGCATACACCCACGAGTACTAAGAGAACTAAGTAATGTAATAGATAAACCATTATTTCTTATTTTTAGTGACTCTATAGCGACAGGGTCTGTTCCGCAGGACTGGCGCATAGCAAATGTGGTGCCAATATTCAAAAAGGGCTCTAAAAGTGAACCTGGAAATTATAGGCCAGTAAGTCTAACCTCTATTGTTGGTAAAATATTTGAAGGGTTTCTGAGGGATGTTATTCTGGATTATCTCAATGAGAATAACTGTTTAACTCCATATCAGCATGGGTTTATGAGAAATCGCTCCTGTCAAACCAATCTAATCAGTTTTTATGAAGAGGTAAGCTATAGACTGGACCACGGTGAGTCATTGGACGTGGTATATCTCGATTTTTCCAAAGCGTTTGATACCGTGCCGCACAAGAGGTTGGTACACAAAATGAGAATGCTTGGTCTGGGGGAAAATGTGTGTAAATGGGTTAGTAACTGGCTTAGTGATAGAAAGCAGAGGGTGGTTATAAATGGTATAGTCTCTAATTGGGTCGCTGTGACCAGTGGGGTACCGCAGGGGTCAGTATTGGGACCTGTTCTCTTCAACATATTCATTAATGATCTGGTAGAAGGTTTACACAGTAAAATATCGATATTTGCAGATGATACAAAACTATGTAAAGCAGTTAATACAAGAGAAGATAGTATTCTGCTACAGATGGATCTGGATAAGTTGGAAACTTGGGCTGAAAGGTGGCAGATGAGGTTTAACAATGATAAATGTAAGGTTATACACATGGGAAGAGGGAATCAATATCACCATTACACACTGAACGGGAAACCACTGGGTAAATCTGACAGGGAGAAGGACTTGGGGATCCTAGTTAATGATAAACTTACCTGGAGCAGCCAGTGCCAGGCAGCAGCTGCCAAGGCAAACAGGATCATGGGGTGCATTAAAAGAGGTCTGGATACACATGATGAGAGCATTATACTGCCTCTGTACAAATCCCTAGTTAGACCGCACATGGAGTACTGTGTCCAGTTTTGGGCACCGGTGCTCAGGAAGGATATAATGGAACTAGAGAGAGTACAAAGGAGGGCAACAAAATTAATAAAGGGGATGGGAGAACTACAATACCCAGATAGATTAGCGAAATTAGGATTATTTAGTCTAGAAAAAAGACGACTGAGGGGCGATCTAATAACCATGTATAAGTATATAAGGGGACAATACAAATATCTCGCTGAGGATCTGTTTATACCAAGGAAGGTGACGGGCACAAGGGGGCATTCTTTGCGTCTGGAGGAGAGAAGGTTTTTCCACCAACATAGAAGAGGATTCTTTACTGTTAGGGCAGTGAGAATCTGGAATTGCTTGCCTGAGGAGGTGGTGATGGCGAACTCAGTCGAGGGGTTCAAGAGAGGCCTGGATGTCTTCCTGGAGCAGAACAATATTGTATCATACAATTATTAGGTTCTGTAGAAGGACGTAGATCTGGGTATTTATTATGATGGAATATAGGCTGAACTGGATGGACAAATGTCTTTTTTCGGCCTTACTAACTATGTTACTATGTTACTATGTTACCCTACACTCTATACACTACACTCTATACCCTACACTCTATACCCTACACTCTATAACCTACACTCTACCCTCTATACCCTACACTCTATACCCTACACTCTAAACTCTACACTCTATACCCTACACTCTATACCCTACACTCTACACTCTATACTCTATACCCTACACTCTATACTCTATACCCTACACTCTATACCCTACACTCTATACCATACACTCTATACCCTACACTCTATACCCTACACTCTATACCCTACACTCTATACCATACACTCTATACCCTACACTCTATACTTTACACACTATACCCTACACTTTACACTCTATACCCTACACTCTATACCATACACTCTATACCCTACACTCTACACTCTATACCCTACACTCTATACCCTACACACTATACCCTACACACTATACCCTACACTCTACACTCTATACCCTACACTCTATACCCTACACTCTATACCCTACACTCTACACTCTATACCCTACACTCTATACCTTACACTCTATACCATACACTCTATACCCTACACTCTATACCCTACACTCTATGCCATACACTCTATACCCTACACTCTACGCTCTATACCCTATACTCTATACCCTACACTCTATACCTCACACTCTACACTCTATACCCTACACTCTACACTCTATACCATACACTCTTTACCATACACTCTATACCCTACACTCTACACTCTATACCCTACACTCTACACTCTATACCCTACACTCTATACCCTACACTCTATACCCTACACTCTATACCATACACTCTATACCATACACTCTACACTCTATACCCTACACTCTATACCATACACTCTATAACCTACACCCTACACTCTATACCATACACTCTATACCCTACACTCTATACCCTACACTCTATACTCTATACCCTACACTCTACACTCTATACCCTACACTCTATACCCTACACTCTATACAATACACTCTATACCCTACACTCTACACTCTATACATTACACCCTACACTCTATACCCTACACTCTACACTCTACACTCTATACCCTACACTCTATACCCTACACTCTATACCTTACTTACACTCTACACTATATACCCTATACTCTACACTCTATACCCTACACTCTATACCCTACACTCTACACTCTATACCCTACACTCTATACCCTACACTCTATACCCTACACTCTATACCATACAATCTATACCCTACACTCTACACTCTATACCCTACACTCTACACCCTACACTCTATACCCTACACTCTACACTATATACCATACACTCTATACCCTACACCCTATACCCTACACTCTATACAATACACTCTATACCCTACACTCTATACGCTACACTCTATACCCTACACTCTATACCGTACACTCTACACTCTATACCCTACACTCTATACTCTACACTCTATACCATACACTCTATACCCTACACCCTTCACTCTATACCATACACTCTATACCCTACACTCTACACTCTATACCCTACACTCTATACCCTACACTCTACACTCTACACCCTACACTCTATAACCTAAACTCTACACTCTACACCCTACACTCTATACCATACACTCTATACCCTACACTCTACACTCTATATCCTACACTCTATACCCTACACTCTATACCCTACACTCTACACTCTATATCCTACACTCTCTACCATACACTCTATACCCTACACTCTACACTCTTTACCCTACACTCTACACTCTATACCCTACACTCTATACCCTACACTCTATACCCTACTCTCTATACCATACACTCTATACCCTACACTCTACGGTCTATACCCTACACTCTATACCCTACACTCTATACACTACACACTATACCCTACACTCTACACTCTATACCCTACACTCTACACTCTATACACTACACTCTATACCCTACACTCTATACCCTACACTCTACACTCTATACCCTACACTCTATAACCTACACTCTATACCCTACACTCTACACTCTATACCCTACACTCTACACTCTATACCCTACACTCTACACTCTATACCCTACACTTTATGCCATACACTCTATACCCTACACTCTACACTCTATACCCTACATTCTATACCATACACTCTATACCCTACACCCTACACTCTATACACTACACTCTATACCCTACACTCTATACCCTACACTCTATAACCTACACTCTACCCTCTATACCCTACACTCTATACCCTACACTCTAAACTCTACACTCTATACCCTACACTCTAAACCCTACACTCTACACTCTATACTCTATACCCTACACTCTATACTCTATACCCTACACTCTATACCCTACACTCTATACCATACACTCTATACCCTACACTCTATACCCTACACTCTATACCCTACACTCTATACCATACACTCTATACCCTACACTCTATACCTTACACACTATACCCTACACTTTACACTCTATACCCTACACTGTATACCATACACTCTTTACCCTACACTCTACACTCTATACCCTACACTCTATACCCTACACACTATACCCTACACTCTACACTCTATACCCTACACTCTATACCCTACACTCTATACCCTACACTCTACACTCTATACCCTACACTCTATACCTTACACTCTATACCATACACTCTATACCCTACACTCTATACCCTACACTCTATACCATACACTCTATACCCTACACTCTACGCTCTATACCCTACACTCTATACTCTACACTCTATACCTCACACTCTACACTCTATACCCTACACTCTACACTCTATACCATACACTCTTTACCATACACTCTATACCCTACACTCTACACTCTATACCCTACACTCTACACTCTATACCCTATACTCTATACCCTACACTCTATACCCTACACTCTATACCATACACTCTATACCATACACTCTACACTCTATACCCTACACTCTATACCATACACTCTATACCCTACACCCTACACTCTATACCATACACTCCGTACCGTACACTCTATACCCTACACTCTATACTCTATACCCTACACTCTACACTCTATACCCTACACTCTATACCCTACACTCTATACCCTACACTCTATACCCTACACTCTACACTCTATACCCTACACTCTACACTCTATACCCTACACTCTACACTCTATACCCTACACTTTATGCCATGCACTCTATACCCTACACTCTACACTCTATACTCTACATGCTATACCATACACTATACCCTACACCCTACACTCTATACCCTACACTCTATACCCTACACTCTACCCTCTATACCCTACACTCTATACCCTATACTCTAAACTCTACCCTCTATACCCTACACTCTATACCCTACACTCTACACTCTATACTTTATACCCTACACTCTATACTCTATACCCTACAATCTATACCCTACACTCTATACCATACACTCTATACCTACACTCTGTACCCTACACTCTATACCCTACACTCTATACCATACACTCTATACCCTACACTCTATACCCTACATTCTATACCTTACACACTATACCCTACACTTTACACTCTATACCCTACACTCTATACCATACACTCTATACCCTACACTCTACACTCTATACCCTACACTCTATACCCTACACACTATACCCTACACTCTACACTCTATACCCTACACTCTATACCCTACACTCTATACTCTACACTCTACACTCTATACCCTACACTCTATACCTTACACTCTATACCATACACTCTATACCCTACACTCTATACCCTACACTCTATACCATACACTCTATACCCTACACTCTACGCTCTATACCCTACACTCTATACCCTACACTCTATACCTCACACTCTACACTCTATACCCTACAATATACACTCTATACCATACACTCTTTACCATACACTCTATACCCTACACTCTACACTCTATACCCTACACTCTACACTCTATACCCTACACTCTATACCCTACACTCTATACCCTACACTCTATACCATACACTCTACACTCTATACCCTACACTCTATACCATACACTCTATACCCTACACCCTACACTATATACCATACACTCTATACCCTACACTCTATACCCTACACTCTATACTCTATACACTACACTCTATGCCCTACACTCTATACCCTACACTCTACACCCTACAATCTATACCCTACACTCTAAACTCTACACTCTATACCCTACACTCTATACCATACACTCTACACTCTATACCCTACACTCTATACCCTACACTCTACACTCTATACCCTACACTCTATACCATACACTCTAGACCCTACACTCTACACTCTATACCCTACACTCTATACCCTACACTCTACACTCTATACCCTACACTCTATACCATAAACTCTATACCATGCACTCTATACTCTATACCATACACTTTATACCCTACAATCTACACTCTATACCCTACACTCTATACCCTACACTCTATACCCTACACTCTATACCCTACACTCTATTCCCTACACTCTACACCCTACAATCTATACCCTACACTCTAAACTCTACACTCTATACCCTACACTCTATACCATACACTCTACACTCTATACCCTACACTCTATACCATACACTCTTTACCATACACTCTATACCCTACACTCTACACTCTATACCCTACACTCTACACTCTACACCCTACTCTATACCATACACTCTATACCCTACACTCTATACCATACACTCTATACCCTACACTCTACACTCTATACCCTACACTCTATACCATACACTCTATACCCTACACCATACATTCTATACCCTACACTCTATACCCTACACTTTACACTCTATACCCTTCATTCTATACCCTACTCTCTATACCCTACACTCTACACTCTATACCCTACACTCTATACCCTACACTCTACACTCTATACCCTACACTCTATACCCTACACTCTATACCATACACTGTATACCCTACACTCTACACTCTACACCCTACTCTATACCATACACTCTATACCCTACACTCTATACCATACACTCTATACCCTACACTCTACACACTATACCCTACACTCTATACCCTACACTCTAAACTCTACACTCTATACCCTACACTCTACACTCTACACCCTACTCTATACCATACACTCTATACCCTACACTCTATACCATACACTCTATACCCTACACTCTACACTCTATACCCTACACTCTATACCATACACTCTATACCCTACACTCTATACCCTACACTCTATACCCTACACTCTATACCATACACTCTATACCCTACACTCTATACCTTACACACTATACCCTACACTTTACACTCTATACCCTACACTCTATACCATACACTCTATACCCTACACCCTACACTCTATACCCTACACTCTATACCCTACACACTATACCCTACACTCTACACTCTATACCCTACACTCTATACCCTACACTCTATACCCTACACTCTATACCTTACACTCTATACCATACACTCTATACCCTACACTCTATACCCTACACTCTATACCATACACTCTATACCCTACACTCTACGCTCTATACCCTACACTCTATACCCTACACTCTATACCTCACACTCTACACTCTATACCCTACACTCTACACTCTATACCATACACTCTTTACCATACACTCTATACCCTACACTGCACACTCTATACCCTTCACTCTACACTCTATACCCTACACTCTATACCCTACACTCTATACCCTACACTCTATACCATACACTCTATACCATACACTCTACACTCTATACCCTACACTCTATACCATACACTCTATACCCTACACCCTACGCTCTATACCATACACTCTATACCCTACACTCTATACTCTATACCCTACACTCTACACTCTATACCCTACACTCTATACCCTACACTCTATACCCTACACCCTACACTCTACACTCTATACCCTACACTCTATACTCTATACCCTACACTCTACACTCTATACCCTACACTTTATGCCATACACTCTATACCCTACACTCTACACTCTATACTCTACACTCTATACCATACACTCTTTACCATACACTCTATACCCTACACTCTATACCCTACACTCTACACTCTATACCCTACACTCTATACCCTACACTCTATACCATACACTCTATACCATACACTCTATACCATACACTCTACACTCTATACCCTACACTCTATACCATACACTCTATACCCTACACCCTACACTCTATACCATACACTCTATACCCTACACTCTATACCCTACACTCTATACTCTATACCCTACACTCTACACTCTATACCCTACACTCTATACCCTACACTCTATTCAATACACTCTATACCCTACACTCTACACTCTATACATTACACCCTACACTCTATACCCTACACTCTACACTCTATACCCTACACTCTATACCCTACACTCTATACCATACAATCTATACCCTACACTCTACACTCTATACCCTACACTCTACACCCTACACTCTATACCCTACACTCTACACTATATACCATACACTCTATACCCTACACCCTATACCCTACACTCTATACAATACACTCTATACCCTACACTCTATACGCTACACTCTATACCCTACACTCTATACCGTACACTCTACACTCTATACCCTACACTCTATACTCTACACTCTATACCATACACTCTATACCCTACACCCTTCACTCTATACCATACACTCTATACCCTACACTCTACACTCTATACCCTACACTCTATACCCTACACTCTACACTCTACACCCTACACTCTATAACCTAAACTCTACACTCTACACCCTACACTCTATACCATACACTCTATACCCTACACTCTACACTCTATATCCTACACTCTATACCCTACACTCTATACCCTACACTCTACACTCTATATCCTACACTCTCTACCATACACTCTATACCCTACACTCTACACTCTTTACCCTACACTCTACACTCTATACCCTACACTCTATACCCTACACTCTATACCCTACTCTCTATACCATACACTCTATACCCTACACTCTACGGTCTATACCCTACACTCTATACCCTACACTCTATACACTACACACTATACCCTACACTCTACACTCTATACCCTACACTCTACACTCTATACACTACACTCTATACCCTACACTCTATACCCTACACTCTACACTCTATACCCTACACTCTATAACCTACACTCTATACCCTACACTCTACACTCTATACCCTACACTCTATACCCTACACTCTATACCCTACACTCTATACCCTACACTCTACACCCTATACCCTACACTCTACACTCTATACCCTACACTCTACACTCTATACCCTACACTTTATGCCATACACTCTATACCCTACACTCTACACTCTATACCCTACATTCTATACCATACACTCTATACCCTACACCCTACACTCTATACACTACACTCTATACCCTACACTCTATACCCTACACTCTATAACCTACACTCTACCCTCTATACCCTACACTCTATACCCTACACTCTAAACTCTACACTCTATACCCTACACTCTATACCCTACACTCTACACTCTATACTCTATACCCTACACTCTATACTCTATACCCTACACTCTATACCCTACACTCTATACCATACACTCTATACCCTACACTCTATACCCTACACTCTATACCCTACACTCTATACCATACACTCTATACCCTACACTCTATACCTTACACACTATACCCTACACTTTACACTCTATACCCTACACTGTATACCATACACTCTTTACCCTACACTCTACACTCTATACCCTACACTCTATACCCTACACACTATACCCTACACTCTACACTCTATACCCTACACTCTATACCCTACACTCTATACCCTACACTCTACACTCTATACCCTACACTCTATACCTTACACTCTATACCATACACTCTATACCCTACACTCTATACCCTACACTCTATACCATACACTCTATACCCTACACTCTACGCTCTATACCCTACACTCTATACCCTACACTCTATACCTCACACTCTACACTCTATACCCTACACTCTACACTCTATACCATACACTCTTTACCATACACTCTATACCCTACACTCTACACTCTATACCCTACACTCTACACTCTATACCCTATACTCTATACCCTACACTCTATACCCTACACTCTATACCATACACTCTATACCATACACTCTACACTCTATACCCTACACTCTATACCATACACTCTATACCCTACACCCTACACTCTATACCATACACTCCGTACCGTACACTCTATACCCTACACTCTATACTCTATACCCTACACTCTACACTCTATACCCTACATTCTATACCCTACACTCTATACCCTGCACTCTATACCCTACACTCTACACTCTATACCCTACACTCTACACTCTATACCCTACACTCTACACTCTATACCCTACACTTTATGCCATGCACTCTATACCCTACACTCTACACTCTATACTCTACATGCTATACCATACACTATACCCTACACCCTACACTCTATACCCTACACTCTATACCCTACACTCTACCCTCTATACCCTACACTCTATACCCTATACTCTAAACTCTACCCTCTATACCCTACACTCTATACCCTACACTCTACACTCTATACTCTATACCCTACACTCTATACTCTATACCCTACAATCTATACCCTACACTCTATACCATACACTCTATACCTACATTCTGTACCCTACACTCTATACCCTACACTCTATACCATACACTCTATACCCTACACTCTATACCCTACATTCTATACCTTACACACTATACCCTACACTTTACACTCTATACCCTACACTCTATACCATACACTCTATACCCTACACTCTACACTCTATACCCTACACTCTATACCCTACACACTATACCCTACACTCTACACTCTATACCCTACACTCTATACCCTACACTCTATACTCTACACTCTACACTCTATACCCTACACTCTATACCTTACACTCTATACCATACACTCTATACCCTACACTCTATACCCTACACTCTATACCATACACTCTATACCCTACACTCTACGCTCTATACCCTACACTCTATACCCTACACTCTATACCTCACACTCTACACTCTATACCCTACAATATACACTCTATACCATACACTCTTTACCATACACTCTATACCCTACACTCTACACTCTATACCCTACACTCTACACTCTATACCCTACACTCTATACCCTACACTCTATACCCTACACTCTATACCATACACTCTACACTCTATACCCTACACTCTATACCATACACTCTATACCCTACACCCTACACTATATACCATACACTCTATACCCTACACTCTATACCCTACACTCTATACTCTATACACTACACTCTATGCCCTACACTCTATACCCTACACTCTACACCCTACAATCTATACCCTACACTCTAAACTCTACACTCTATACCCTACACTCTATACCATACACTCTACACCCTACACTCTATACCCTACACTCTACACTCTATACCCTACACTCTATACCATACACTCTAGACCCTACACTCTACACTCTATACCCTACACTCTATACCCTACACTCTACACTCTATACCCTACACTCTATACCATAAACTCTATACCATGCACTCTATACTCTATACCATACACTTTATACCCTACAATCTACACTCTATACCCTACACTCTATACCCTACACTCTATACCCTACACTCTATACCCTACACTCTATTCCCTACACTCTACACCCTACAATCTATACCCTACACTCTAAACTCTACACTCTATACCCTACACTCTATACCATACACTCTACACTCTATACCCTACACTCTATACCCTACACTCTACACCCTACACTCTACACTCTATACCCTACACTCTATACCCTACACTCTACACTCTATACCCTACACTAAATACCTTACACTCTATACCCTACAGTCTATACCATACACTCTATACCATACACTCTATAACCTACACTCTATACTTCACACTCTACACTCTATACCCTACACTCTACACTCTATACCCTACACTCTATACCATACACTCTTTACCATACACTCTATACCCTACACTCTACACTCTATACCCTACACTCTACACTCTATACCCTACACTCTATACCCTACACTCTATACCCTACACTCTATACCCTACACTCTACACTCTATACCCTACACTCTATACCATACACTCTATACCCTACACCCTACACTCTATACCATACACTCTATACCCTACACTCTACACTCTATACCCTACACTCTATACCCTACACTCTAAACTCTACACTCTATACCCTACACTCTACACTCTACACCCTACTCTATACCATACACTCTATATCCTACACTCTATACCATACACTCTATACCCTACACTCTACACTCTATACCCTACACTCTATACCATACACTCTATACCCTACACCATACATTCTATACCCTACACTCTATACCCTACACTTTACACTCTATACCCTTCACTCTATACCCTACACTCTATACCCTACACTCTACACTCTATACCCTACACTCTATACCCTACACTCTACACTCTATACCCTACACTCTATACCATACACTCTATACCATGCACTCTATACTCTATACCATACACTCTATACCCTACATTGTACACTCTACATCCTACACTCTATACCCTACACTCTATACCATACACCCTACACTCTGTACCATACACTCTATACCCTACACTCTACACTCTATACCCTACACTCTATACCATACACTCTATACCCTACACTCTACACTCTATACCATACACTCTATACCCTACACTCTATACCATACACTGTATACCCTACACTCTATACCCTACACTCTACACTCTATACCCTACACTCTACACTCTATACACTACACTCTATACCCTACACTCTATACCCTACACTCTATACCCTACACTCTATACCCTACACTCTACCCTCTATACCCTACACTCTATACCCTACACTCTAAACTCTACACTCTATACCCTACACTCTACACTCTACACCCTACTCTATACCATACACTCTATACCCTACACTCTATACCATACACTCTATACCCTAAACTCTACACTCTATACCCTACACTCTATACCATACACTCTATACCCTACACTCTATACCCTACACTCTATACCCTACACTCTATACCATACACTCTATACCCTACACTCTATACCTTACACACTATACCCTACACTTTACACTCTATACCCTACACTCTATACCATACACTCTATACCCTACACCCTACACTCTATACCCTACACTCTATACCCTACACACTATACCCTACACTCTACACTCTATACCCTACACTCTATACCCTACACTCTATACCCTACACTCTATACCTTACACTCTATACCATACACTCTATACCCTACACTCTATACCCTACACTCTATACCATACACTCTATACCCTACACTCTACGCTCTATACCCTACACTCTATACCCTACACTCTATACCTCACACTCTACACTCTATACCCTACACTCTACACTCTATACCATACACTCTTTACCATACACTCTATACCCTACACTGCACACTCTATACCCTTCACTCTACACTCTATACCCTACACTCTATACCCTACACTCTATACCCTACACTCTATACCATACACTCTATACCATACACTCTACACTCTATACCCTACACTCTATACCATACACTCTATACCCTACACCCTACGCTCTATACCATACACTCTATACCCTACACTCTATACCCTACACTCTATACTCTATACCCTACACTCTACACTCTATACCCTACACTCTATACCCTACACTCTATACCCTACACTCTATACCCTACACTCTACACTCTATACCCTACACTCTACACTCTATACCATACACTCTATACCCTACACTCTATACCATACACTGTATACCCTACACTCTATACCCTACACTCTACACTCTATACCCTACACTCTACACTCTATACACTACACTCTATACCCTACACTCTATACCCTACACTCTATACCCTACACTCTATACCCTACACTCTACCCTCTATACCCTACACTCTATACCCTACACTCTAAACTCTACACTCTATACCCTACACTCTACACTCTACACCCTACTCTATACCATACACTCTATACCCTACACTCTATACCATACACTCTATACCCTAAACTCTACACTCTATACCCTACACTCTATACCATACACTCTATACCCTACACTCTATACCCTACACTCTATACCCTACACTCTATACCATACACTCTATACCCTACACTCTATACCTTACACACTATACCCTACACTTTACACTCTATACCCTACACTCTATACCATACACTCTATACCCTACACCCTACACTCTATACCCTACACTCTATACCCTACACACTATACCCTACACTCTACACTCTATACCCTACACTCTATACCCTACACTCTATACCCTACACTCTATACCTTACACTCTATACCATACACTCTATACCCTACACTCTATACCCTACACTCTATACCATACACTCTATACCCTACACTCTACGCTCTATACCCTACACTCTATACCCTACACTCTATACCTCACACTCTACACTCTATACCCTACACTCTACACTCTATACCATACACTCTTTACCATACACTCTATACCCTACACTGCACACTCTATACCCTTCACTCTACACTCTATACCCTACACTCTATACCCTACACTCTATACCCTACACTCTATACCATACACTCTATACCATACACTCTACACTCTATACCCTACACTCTATACCATACACTCTATACCCTACACCCTACGCTCTATACCATACACTCTATACCCTACACTCTATACCCTACACTCTATACTCTATACCCTACACTCTACACTCTATACCCTACACTCTATACCCTACACTCTATACCATACACTCTATACCCTACACTCTACGCTCTATACCCTACACTTTATACCCTACACTCTATACCTCACACTCTACACTCTATACCCTACAATATACACTCTATACCATACACTCTTTACCATACACTCTATACCCTACACTCTACACTCTATACCCTACACTCTACACTCTATACCCTACACTCTATACCCTACACTCTATACCCTACACTCTATACCATACACTCTACACTCTATACCCTACACTCTATACCATACACTCTATACCCTACACCCTACACTATATACCATACACTCTATACCCTACACTCTATACCCTACACTCTATACTCTATACACTACACTCTATGCCCTACACTCTATACCCTACACTCTACACCCTACAATCTATACCCTACACTCTAAACTCTACACTCTATACCCTACACTCTATACCATACACTCTACACCCTACACTCTATACCCTACACTCTACACTCTATACCCTACACTCTATACCATACACTCTAGACCCTACACTCTACACTCTATACCCTACACTCTATACCCTACACTCTACACTCTATACCCTACACTCTATACCATAAACTCTATACCATGCACTCTATACTCTATACCATACACTTTATACCCTACAATCTACACTCTATACCCTACACTCTATACCCTACACTCTATACCCTACACTCTATACCCTACACTCTATTCCCTACACTCTACACCCTACAATCTATACCCTACACTCTAAACTCTACACTCTATACCCTACACTCTATACCATACACTCTACACTCTATACCCTACACTCTATACCCTACACTCTACACCCTACACTCTACACTCTATACCCTACACTCTATACCCTACACTCTACACTCTATACCCTACACTAAATACCTTACACTCTATACCCTACAGTCTATACCATACACTCTATACCATACACTCTATAACCTACACTCTATACTTCACACTCTACACTCTATACCCTACACTCTACACTCTATACCCTACACTCTATACCATACACTCTTTACCATACACTCTATACCCTACACTCTACACTCTATACCCTACACTCTACACTCTATACCCTACACTCTATACCCTACACTCTATACCCTACACTCTATACCCTACACTCTACACTCTATACCCTACACTCTATACCATACACTCTATACCCTACACTCTATACCATACACTCTATACCCTACACTCTACACTCTATACCCTACACTCTATACCCTACACTCTAAACTCTACACTCTATACCCTACACTCTACACTCTACACCCTACTCTATACCATACACTCTATATCCTACACTCTATACCATACACTCTATACCCTACACTCTACACTCTATACCCTACACTCTATACCATACACTCTATACCCTACACCATACATTCTATACCCTACACTCTATACCCTACACTTTACACTCTATACCCTTCACTCTATACCCTACACTCTATACCCTACACTCTACACTCTATACCCTACACTCTATACCCTACACTCTACACTCTATACCCTACACTCTATACCATACACTCTATACCATGCACTCTATACTCTATACCATACACTCTATACCCTACATTGTACACTCTACATCCTACACTCTATACCCTACACTCTATACCATACACCCTACACTCTGTACCATACACTCTATACCCTACACTCTACACTCTATACCATACACTCTATACCCTACACTCTATACCATACACTGTATACCCTACACTCTATACCCTACACTCTACACTCTATACACTACACTCTATACCCTACACTCTATACCCTACACTCTATACCCTACACTCTATACCCTACACTCTACCCTCTATACCCTACACTCTATACCCTACACTCTAAACTCTACACTCTATACCCTACACTCTACACTCTACACCCTACTCTATACCATACACTCTATACCCTACACTCTATACCATACACTCTATACCCTAAACTCTACACTCTATACCCTACACTCTATACCATACACTCTATACCCTACACTCTATACCCTACACTCTATACCCTACACTCTATACCATACACTCTATACCCTACACTCTATACCTTACACACTATACCCTACACTTTACACTCTATACCCTACACTCTATACCATACACTCTATACCCTACACCCTACACTCTATACCCTACACTCTATACCCTACACACTATACCCTACACTCTACACTCTATACCCTACACTCTATACCCTACACTCTATACCCTACACTCTATACCTTACACTCTATACCATACACTCTATACCCTACACTCTATACCCTACACTCTATACCATACACTCTATACCCTACACTCTACGCTCTATACCCTACACTCTATACCCTACACTCTATACCTCACACTCTACACTCTATACCCTACACTCTACACTCTATACCATACACTCTTTACCATACACTCTATACCCTACACTGCACACTCTATACCCTTCACTCTACACTCTATACCCTACACTCTATACCCTACACTCTATACCTCACACTCTACACTCTATACCCTACACTCTACACTCTATACCATACACTCTTTACCATACACTCTATACCCTACACTCTACACTCTATACCCTACACTCTACACTCTATACCCTACACTCTATACCCTACACTCTATACCCTACACTCTATACCATACACTCTACACTCTATACCCTACACTCTATACCATACACTCTATACCCTACACCCTACACTATATACCATACACTCTATACCCTACACTCTATACCCTACACTCTATACTCTATACACTACACTCTATGCCCTACACTCTATACCCTACACTCTACACCCTACAATCTATACCCTACACTCTAAACTCTACACTCTATACCCTACACTCTATACCATACACTCTACACCCTACACTCTATACCCTACACTCTACACTCTATACCTTACACTCTATACCATACACTCTAGACCCTACACTCTACACTCTATACCCTACACTCTATACCCTACACTCTACACTCTATACCCTACACTCTATACCATAAACTCTATACCATGCACTCTATACTCTATACCATACACTTTATACCCTACAATCTACACTCTATACCCTACACTCTATACCCTACACTCTATACCCTACACTCTATACCCTACACTCTATTCCCTACACTCTACACCCTACAATCTATACCCTACACTCTAAACTCTACACTCTATACCCTACACTCTATACCATACACTCTACACTCTATACCCTACACTCTATACCCTACACTCTACACCCTACACTCTACACTCTATACCCTACACTCTATACCCTACACTCTACACTCTATACCCTACACTAAATACCTTACACTCTATACCCTACAGTCTATACCATACACTCTATACCATACACTCTATAACCTACACTCTATACTTCACACTCTACACTCTATACCCTACACTCTACACTCTATACCCTACACTCTATACCATACACTCTTTACCATACACTCTATACCCTACACTCTACACTCTATACCCTACACTCTACACTCTATACCCTACACTCTATACCCTACACTCTATACCCTACACTCTATACCCTACACTCTACACTCTATACCCTACACTCTATACCATACACTCTATACCCTACACCCTACACTCTATACCATACACTCTATACCCTACACTCTACACTCTATACCCTACACTCTATACCCTACACTCTAAACTCTACACTCTATACCCTACACTCTACACTCTACACCCTACTCTATACCATACACTCTATATCCTACACTCTATACCATACACTCTATACCCTACACTCTACACTCTATACCCTACACTCTATACCATACACTCTATACCCTACACCATACATTCTATACCCTACACTCTATACCCTACACTTTACACTCTATACCCTTCACTCTATACCCTACACCCTACACTCTACACTCTATACCCTACACTCTATACCCTACACTCTACACTCTATACCCTACACTCTATACCATA
The DNA here is from genome assembly GCF_032444005.1 of Ranitomeya imitator. Classification (NCBI taxonomy): domain Eukaryota; kingdom Metazoa; phylum Chordata; class Amphibia; order Anura; family Dendrobatidae; genus Ranitomeya; species Ranitomeya imitator. The sequence continues at coordinate 37,393 of NW_027194462.1, forward strand.
CACTCTATACCATGCACTCTATACTCTATACCATACACTCTATACCCTACATTGTACACTCTACATCCTACACTCTATACCCTACACTCTATACCATACACCCTACACTCTGTACCATACACTCTATACCCTACACTCTACACTCTATACCCTACACTCTATACCATACACTCTATACCCTACACTCTACACTCTATACCATACACTCTATACCCTACACTCTATACCATACACTGTATACCCTACACTCTATACCCTACACTCTACACTCTATACACTACACTCTATACCCTACACTCTATACCCTACACTCTATACCCTACACTCTATACCCTACACTCTACCCTCTAAACCCTACACTCTATACCCTACACTCTAAACTCTACACTCTATACCCTACACTCTACACTCTACACCCTACTCTATACCATACACTCTATACCCTACACTCTATACCATACACTCTATACCCTAAACTCTACACTCTATACCCTACACTCTATACCATACACTCTATACCCTACACTCTATACCCTACACTCTATACCCTACACTCTATACCATACACTCTATACCCTACACTCTATACCTTACACACTATACCCTACACTTTACACTCTATACCCTACACTCTATACCATACACTCTATACCCTACACCCTACACTCTATACCCTACACTCTATACCCTACACACTATACCCTACACTCTACACTCTATACCCTACACTCTATACCCTACACTCTATACCCTACACTCTATACCTTACACTCTATACCATACACTCTATACCCTACACTCTATACCCTACACTCTATACCATACACTCTATACCCTACACTCTACGCTCTATACCCTACACTCTATACCCTACACTCTATACCTCACACTCTACACTCTATACCCTACACTCTACACTCTATACCATACACTCTTTACCATACACTCTATACCCTACACTGCACACTCTATACCCTTCACTCTACACTCTATACCCTACACTCTATACCCTACACTCTATACCCTACACTCTATACCATACACTCTATACCATACACTCTACACTCTATACCCTACACTCTATACCATACACTCTATACCCTACACCCTACGCTCTATACCATACACTCTATACCCTACACTCTATACCCTACACTCTATACTCTATACCCTACACTCTACACTCTATACCCTACACTCTATACCCTACACTCTATACCCTACACTCTATACCCTACACTCTACACTCTATACCCTACACTCTACACTCTATACCCTACACTCTACACTCTATACCCTACACTTTATGCCATACACTCTATACCCTACACTCTACACTCTATACTCTACACTCTATACCATACACTCTTTACCATACACTCTATACCCTACACTCTATACCCTACACTCTACACTCTATACCCTACACTCTATACCCTACACTCTATACCCTACACTCTATACCATACACTCTATACCATACACTCTACACTCTATACCCTACACTCTATACCATACACTCTATACCCTACACCCTACACTCTATACCATACACTCTATACCCTACACTCTATACCCTACACTCTATACTCTATACCCTACACTCTACACTCTATACCCTACACTATATACCCTACAATCTATTCAATACACTCTATACCCGACACTCTACACTCTATACATTACACCCTACACTCTATACCCTACACTCTACACTCTATACCCTACACTCTATACCCTACACTCTATACCCTACACTCTACACTCTATACCCTACACTCTATACCCTACACTCTATACCCTACACTTTACACTCTATATCCTACACTCTATACCCTACACTCTATACCCTACACTCTACACTCTATATCCTACACTCTCTACCATACACTCTATACCCTACACTCTACACTCTTTACCCTACACTCTACACTCTATACCCTACACTCTATACCCTACACTCTACACTCTATACCCTACTCTCTATACCATACACTCTATACCCTACCCTACACTCTATACACTACACACTATACCCTACACTCTACACTCTATACCCTACACTCTACACTCTGTACACTACACTCTATACCCTACACTCTATACCCTACACTCTACACCCTACACTCTATAACCTACACTCTATACCCTACACTCTACACTCTATACCCTACACTCTATACCCTACACTCTATACCCTACACTCTATACCCTACACTCTACACCCTATACCCTACACTCTACACTCTATACCCTACACTCTACACTCTATACCCTACACTTTATGCCATACACTCTATACCCTACTCTCTACACTCTATACCCTACATTCTATACCATACACTCTATACCCTACACCCTACACTCTATACACTACACTCTATACCCTACACTCTATACCCTGCACTCTATAACCTACACTCTACCCTCTATACCCTACACTCTATACCCTACACTCTAAACTCTACACTCTATACCCTACACTCTATACCATACACTCTACACTCTATACTCTATACCCTACACTCTATACTCTATACCCTACACTCTATACCCTACACTCTATACCATACACTCTATACCCTACACTCTATACCCTACACTCTATACCCTACACTCTATACCATACACTCTATACCCTACACTCTATACCTTACACACTATACCCTACACTTTACACTCTATACCCTACACTGTATACCATACACTCTATAACCTACACTCTACACTCTATACCCTACACTCTATACCCTACAAACTATACCCTACACTCTACACTCTATACCCTACACTCTATACCCTACACTCTATACCCTACACTCTACACTCTATACCCTACACTCTATACCTTACACTCTATACCATACACTCTATACCCTACACTCTATACCCTACACTCTATACCATACACTCTATACCCTACACTCTACGCTCTATACCCTACACTCTATACCCTACACTCTATACCTCACACTCTACACTCTATACCCTACACTCTACACTCTATACCATACACTCTTTACCATACACTCTATACCTTACACTCTACACTCTATACCCTACACTCTACACTTTATACCCTACACTCTATACCATACACTCTATACCATACACTCTACACTCTATACCCTACACTCTATACCATACACTCTATACCCTACACCCTACACTATATACCCTACACTCTATACCCTACACTCTATACCATACACTCTATACCATACACTCTACACTCTATACCCTACACTCTATACCATACACTCTATACCCTACACCCTACACTCTATACCATACACTCCATACCCTACACTCTATACCCTACACTCTATACTCTATACCCTACACTCCACACTCTATACCCTACACTCTATACCCTACACTCTATACCCTACACTCTACAATCTATACCCTACACTCTACACTCTATACCCTACACTCTACACTCTATACCCTACACTTTATGCCATACACTCTATACCCTACACTCTACACTCTATACTCTACATTCTATACCATACACTCTACCCTCTATACCCTACACTCTATACCCTACACTCTAAACTCTACCCTCTATACCCTACACTCTATACCCTACACTCTATACTCTATACCCTACACTCTATACCCTACACTCTATACCATAAACTCTATACCCTACACTCTGTACCCTACACTCTATACCCTACACTCTATACCATACACTCTATACCCTACACTCTATACCCTACATTCTATACCTTACACACTAAACCCTACACTTTACACTCTATATCCTACACTCTATACCATACACTCTATACCCTACACTCTACACTCTATACCCTACACTCTATACCCTACACACTATACCTTACACTCTATACCCTACACTCTACACTCTATACCCTACACTCTATACCTTACACTCTATACCATACACTCTATACCCTACACTCTATACCCTACACTCTATACCATACACTCTATACCCTACACTCTACGCTCTATACCCTACACTCTATACCCTACACTCTATACCTCACACTCTACACTCTATACCCTACACTATACACTCTATACCATACACTCTTTACCATACACTCTATACCCTACACTCTACACTCTATACCCTACACTCTACACTCTATACCCTACACTCTATACCCTACACTCTATACCCTACACTCTATACCATACACTCTATACCATACACTCTACACTCTATACCCTACACTCTATACCATACACTCTATACCCTACACCCTACACTATATACCATACACTCTATACCCTACACTCTATACCCTACACTCTATACCCTACACTCTATACCCTACACTCTATACCCTACACTCTACACCCTACAATCTATACCCTACACTCTAAACTCTACACTCTATACCCTACACTCTATACCATACACTCTACACTCTATACCCTACACTCTATACCCTACATTCTACACTCTATACACTACACTCTATACCATACACTCTATACCCTACACTCTACACTCTAGACCCTACACTCTATACCCTACACTCTACACTCTATACCCTACACTCTATACCATACACTCTATACCATGCACTCTATACTCTATACCATACACTCTATACCCTACAATCTACACTCTATACCCTACACTCTATACCCTACACTCTATACCCTACACTATATACCCTACACTCTATACCCTACACTCTATACTCTATACCCTACACTCTATACCCTACACTCTATACCCTACACTCTACACCCTACAATCTATACCCTACACTCTAAACTCTACACTCTATACCCTACACTCTATACCATACACTCTACACTCTACACCCTACACTCTATACCCTACACTCTACACCCTACACTCTATACCCTACACTCTACACTCTATACCCTACACTAAATACCTTACACTCTATACCCTACAGTCTATACCATACACTCTATACCATACACTCTATACCCTACACTCTATACTTCACACTCTACACTCTATACCCTACACCCTACACTCTATACCCTACACTCTATACCCTACACTCTTTACCATACACTCTATACCCTACACTCTACACTCTATACCCTACACTCTACACTCTATACCCTACACTCTATACCCTACACTTTACACTCTATACCCTACACTCTATACCCTACACTCTATACCCTACACTCTATACTCTATACCCTACACTCTATACCCTACACTCTACACTCTATACCCTACACACTATACCATACACTCTATACCATACACTCTACGCTCTATACCCTACACTCTATACCATACACTCTATACCCTACACCCTACGCTCTATACCATACACTCTATACCCTACACTCTATACCCTACACTCTATACTCTATACCCTACACTCTACACTCTATACCCTACACTCTATACCCTACACTCTATACCCTACACTCTATACCCTACACTCTACACTCTATACCCTACACTCTACACTCTATACCCTACACTTTATGCCATACACTCTATACCCTACACTCTACACTCTATACTCTACACTCTATACCATACACTCTTTACCATACACTCTATACCCTACACTCTATACCCTACACTCTACACTCTATACCCTACACTCTATACCCTACACTCTATACCCTACACTCTATACCATACACTCTATACCATACACTCTACACTCTATACTCTACACTCGATACCATACACTCTATACCCTACACCCTACACTCTATACCATACACTCTATACCCTACACTCTATACCCTACACTCTATACTCTATACCCTACACTCTACACTCTATACCCTACACTCTATACCCTACACTCTATTCAATACACTCTATACCCTACACTCTACACTCTATACATTACACCCTACACTCTATACCCTACACTCTACACTCTATACCCTACACTCTATACCCTACACTCTATACCCTACACTCTACACTCTATACCCTACACTCTATACCCTACACTCTATACCCTACACTCTATACCCTACACTTTACACTCTATATCCTACACTCTATACCCTACACTCTATACCCTACACTCTACACTCTATATCCTACACTCTCTACCATACACTCTATACCCTACACTCTACACTCTTTACCCTACACTCTACACTCTATACCCTACACTCTATACCCTACACTCTACACTCTATACCCTACTCTCTATACCATACACTCTATACCCTACCCTACACTCTATACACTACACACTATACCCTACACTCTACACTCTATACCCTACACTCTACACTCTATACACTACACTCTATACCCTACACTCTATACCCTACACTCTACACCCTACACTCTATAACCTACACTCTATACCCTACACTCTACACTCTATACCCTACACTCTATACCCTACACTCTATACCCTACACTCTACACCCTATACCCTACACTCTACACTCTATACCCTACACTCTACACTCTATACCCTACACTTTATGCCATACACTCTATACCCTACACTCTACACTCTATACCCTACATTCTATACCATACACTCTATACCCTACACCCTACACTCTATACACTACACTCTATACCCTACACTCTATACCCTGCACTCTATAACCTACACTCTACCCTCTATACACTACACTCTATACCCTACACTCTAAACTCTACACTCTATACCCTACACTCTATACCATACACTCTACACTCTATACTCTATACCCTACACTCTATACTCTATACCCTACACTCTATACCCTACACTCTATACCATACACTCTATACCCTACACTCTATACCCTACACTCTATACCCTACACTCTATACCATACACTCTATACCCTACACTCTATACCTTACACACTATACCCTACACTTTACACTCTATACCCTACACTGTATACCATACACTCTATACCCTACACTCTACACTCTATACCCTACACTCTATACCCTACAAACTATACCCTACACTCTACACTCTATACCCTACACTCTATACCCTACACTCTATACCCTACACTCTACACTCTATACCCTACACTCTATACCTTACACTCTATACCATACACTCTATACCCTACACTCTATACCCTACACTCTATACCATACACTCTATACCTTACACTCTACACTCTATACCCTACACTCTACACTTTATACCCTACACTCTATACCATACACTCTATACCATACACTCTACACTCTATACCCTACACTCTATACCATACACTCTATACCCTACACCCTACACTATATACCCTACACTCTATACCCTACACTCTATACCATACACTCTATACCATACACTCTACACTCTATACCCTACACTCTATACCATACACTCTATACCCTACACCCAACACTCTATACCATACACTCCATACCCTACACTCTATACCCTACACTCTATACCCTACACTCCACACTCTATACCCTACACTCTATACCCTACACTCTACAATCTATACCCTACACTCTACACTCTATACCCTACACTCTACACTCTATACCCTACACTTTATGCCATACACTCTATACCCTACACTCTACACTCTATACTCTACATTCTATACCATGCACTCTATACCCTACACCCTACACTCTATACCCTGCACTCTATACCCTACACTCTACCCTCTATACCCTACACTCTATACCCTACACTCTAAACTCTACCCTCTATACCCTACACTCTATACCCTACACTCTATACTCTATACCCTACACTCTATACCCTACACTCTATACCATAAACTCTATACCCTACACTCTGTACCCTACACTCTATACCCTACACTCTATACCATACACTCTATACCCTACACTCTATACCCTACATTCTATACCTTACACACTATACCCTACACTTTACACTCTATATCCTACACTCTATACCCTACACTCTACACTCTATACCCTACACTCTATACCCTACACACTATACCCTACACTCTACACTCTATACCCTACACTCTATACCCTACACTCTATACCCTACACTCTACACTCTATACCCTACACTCTATACCTTACACTCTATACCATACACTCTATACCCTACACTCTATACCCTACACTCTATACCATACACTCTATACCCTACACTCTACGCTCTATACCCTACACTCTATACCCTACACTCTATACCCTACACTCTATACCCTACACTCTATACCTCACACTCTACACTCTATACCCTAAACTATACACTCTATACCATACACTCTTTACCATACACTCTATACCCTACACTCTACACTCTATACCCTACACTCTACACTCTATACCCTACACTCTATACCCTACACTCTATACCCTACACTCTATACCATACACTCTATACCATACACTCTACACTATATACCCTACACTCTATACCATACACTCTATACCCTACACCCTACACTATATACCATACACTCTATACCCTACACTCTATACCCTACACTCTATACCCTACACTCTATACCCTACACTCTACACCCTACAATCTATACCCTACACTCTAAACTCTACACTCTATACCCTACACTCTATACCATACACTCTACACTCTATACCCTACACTCTATACCCTACACTCTACACTCTATACACTACACTCTATACCATACACTCTATACCCTACACTCTAGACTCTAGACCCTACACTCTATACCCTACACTCTACACTCTATACCCTACACTCTATACCATACACTCTATACCATGCACTCTATACTCTATACCATACACTCTATACCCTACAATCTACACTCTATACCCTACACTCTATACCCTACACTCTATACCCTACACTATATACCCTACACTCTATACCCTACACTCTATACTCTATACCCTACACTCTATACCCTACACTCTATACCCTACACTCTACACCCTACAATCTATACCCTACACTCTAAACTCTACACTCTATACCCTACACTCTATACCATACACTCTACACTCTACACCCTACACTCTATACCCTACACTCTACACCCTACACTCTACACTCTATACCCTACACTCTATACCCTACACTCTACACTCTATACCCTACACTAAATACCTTACACTCTATACCCTACAGTCTATACCATACACTCTATACCATACACTCTATACCCTACACTTTATACTTCACACTCTACACTCTATACCCTACACTCTACACTCTATACCCTACACTCTATACCCTACACTCTTTACCATACACTCTATACCCTACACTCTACACTCTATACCCTACACTCTACACTCTATACCCTACACTCTATACCCTACACTTTACACTCTATACCCTACACTCTATACCCTACACTCTATACCCTACACTCTATACTCTATACCCTACACTCTATACCCTACACGCTACACTCTATACCCTACACACTATACCATACACTCTATACCATGCACTCTATACTCTATACCATACACTCTATACCCTACATTCTACACTCTACATCCTACACTCTATACCCTACACTCTATACCATACACCCTACACTCTGTACCATACACTCTATACCCTACACTCTACACTCTATACCCTACACTCTATACCATACACTCTATACCCTACACTCTACACTCTATACCATACACTCTATACCCTACACTCTATACCATACACTCTATACCCTACACTCTATACCCTACACTCTACACTCTATACCCTACACTCTACACTCTATACACTACACTCTATACCCTACACTCTATACCCTACACTCTATACCCTACACTCTATACCCTACACTCTACCCTGTATACCCTACACTCTATACCCTACACTCTAAACTCTACACTCTATACCCTACACTCTACACTCTACACCCTACTCTATACCATACACTCTATACCCTACACTCTATACCATACACTCTATACCATACACTCTACACTCTATACCCTACACTCTATACCATACACTCTATACCCTACACTCTACATTCTATACCCTACACTCTATACCCTACACTTTACACTCTATACCCTTCACTCTATACCCTACACTCTATACCCTACACTCTACACTCTATACCCTACACTCTATACCCTACACTCTACACTCTATACCCTACACTCTATACTCTACACTCTATACCCTACAATCTAAACCCTACACTCAATACCATACACTCTATACCCTACACCCTACACTCTAAAACATACACTCTATACCCTACACTCTACACTCTATACCCTACACCGTACACTCTATACCATACACTCTATACCCTACACTCTACACTCTATACCCTACACTCTATACCCTACACTCTACACTCTATACCCTACACTCTATACCATACACCCTATAACCTACACTCTGCACTTTACACCCTACACTCTACACTCTGTACCTTACACTCTATACCCTACACTCTACATTCTATACCTTACACCCTATACATTATACCCTATACTCTATACCCTACACTCTACACTCTATACCCTACACTCTATACCCTACAATCTACACTCTATACCCTACACTCTATACCCTACACTCTACACTCTATACCCTACACTCTATACTCTACACTCTATACCCTACAATCTAAACCCTACACTCTATACCCTACACTCTATACTCTATACCATACACTCTATACCCTACATTCTACACTCTATACCATACACTCTATACCCTACACTCTACACTCTACATCCTACACTCTATACCCTACACCCTATACCATACACCCTACACTCTGTACCATACACTCTATACCCTACACTCTACACTCTATACCCTACACTCTATACCATACACTCTATACCCTACACTCTACACTCTATACCATACACTCTATACCCTACACTCTATACCATACACTCTATACTCTACACTCTATACCCTACACTCTATACCTCACACTCTACACTCTATACCCTACACTCTACACTCTATACCATACACTCTTTACCATACACTCTATACCCTACACTCTACACTCTATACCCTACACTCTACACTCTATACCCTACACTCTATACCATACACTCTATACCATACACTCTACACTCTATACCCTACACTCTATACCATACACTCTATACCCTACACCCTACACTATATACCCTACACTCTATACCCTACACTCTATACCATACACTCTATACCATACACTCTACACTCTATACCCTACACTCTATACCATACACTCTATACCGTACACCCTACACTCTATACCATACACTCCATACCCTACACTCTATACCCTACACTCTATACTCTATACCCTACACTCTACACTCTATACCCTACACTCTATACCCTACACTCTATACCCTACACTCTACACTCTATACCCTACACTCTACACTCTATACCCTACACTCTACACTCTATACCCTACACTTTATGCCATACACTCTATACCCTACACTCTACACTCTATACTCTACATTCTATACCATACACTCTATACCCTACACCCTACACTGTATACCCTACACTCTATACCCTACACTCTACCCTCTATACCCTACACTCTATACCCTACACTCTAAACTCTACCCTCTATACCCTACACTCTATACCCTACACTCTACACTCTATACTCCATACCCTACACTCTATACTCTATACCCTACACTCTATACCTTACACTCTATACTATAAACTCTATACCCTACACTCTGTACCCTACACTCTATACCCTACACTCTATACCATACACTCTATACCCTACACTCTATACCCTACATTCTATACCTTACACACTATATCCTACACTTTACACTCTATACCCTACACTCTATACCATACACTCTATACCCTACACTCTACACTCTATACCCTACACTCTATACCCTACACACTATACCCTACACTCTACACTCTATACCCTACACTCTATACCCTACACTCTATACCCTACACTCTACACTCTATACCCTACACTCTTTACCTTACACTCTATACCATACACTCTATACCCTACACTCTATACCCTACACTCTATACCATACACTCTATACCCTACACTCTATGCTCTATACCCTACACTCTATACCCTACACTCTATACCTCACACTCTACACTCTATACCCTACACTATACACTCTATACCATACACTCTTTACCATACACTCTATACCCTACACTCTACACTCTATACCCTACACTCTACACTCTATACCCTACACTCTATACCCTACACTCTATACCCTACACTCTATACCATACACTCTATACCATACACTCTACACTCTATACCCTACACTCTATACCCTACACTCTATACCATACACTCTATACCCTACACCCTACACTATATACCCTACACTCTATACCCTACACTCTATACCATACACTCTATACCATACACTCTACACTCTATACCCTACACTCTATACCATACACTCTATACCCTACACCCTACACTCTATACCCTACACTCTACACTCTATACCCTACACTCTATACCATACACTCTATACCATGCACTCTATACTCTATACCATACACTCTATACCCTACAATCTACACTCTATACCCTACACTCTATACCCTACACTCTATACCCTACACTCTATACCCTACACTCTATACTCTATACCCTACACTCTATACCCTACACTCTATACCCTACACTCTACACCCTACAATCTATACCCTACACTCTAAAATCTACACTCTATACCCTACACTCTATACAATACACTCTACACTCTACACCCTACACGCTATACCCTACACTCTACACCCTACACTCTACACTCTATACCCTACACTCTATACCCTACACTCTACACTCTATACCCTACACTAAATACCTTACACTCTATACCCTACAGTCTATACCATACACTCTATACCATACACTCTATACCCTACACTCTATACTTCACACTCTACACTCTATACCCTACACTCTACACTCTATACCCTACACTCTATACCCTACACTCTTTACCATACACTCTATACCCTACACTCTACACTCTATACCCTACACTCTACATTCTATACCTTACACTCTATACATTATACCCTATACTCTATACCCTACACTCTACACTCTATACCCTACACTCTATACCCTACAATCTACACTCTATACCCTACACTCTATACCCTACACTCTACACTCTATACCCTACACTCTGTACTCTACACTCTATACCCTACAATCTAAACCCTACACTCTATACCCTACACTCTATACTCTATACCATACACTCTATACCCTACATTCTACACTCTATACCATACACTCCATACCCTACACTCTACACTCTACATCCTACATTATATACCCTACACTCTATACCATACACCCTACACTCTGTACCATACACTCTATACCCTACACTCTACACTCTATACCCTACACTCTATACCATACAGTCTATACCCTACACTCTACACTCTATACCATACACTCTATACCCTACACTCTATACCATACACTCTATACTCTACACTCTATACCCTACACTCTATACCTCACACTCTACACTCTATACCCTACACTCTACACTCTATACCATACACTCTTTACCATACACTCTATACCCTACACTCTACACTCTATACCCTACACTCTACACTCTATACCCTACACTCTATACCATACACTCTATACCATACACTCTACACTCTATACCCTACACTCTATACCATACACTCTATACCCTACACCCTACACTATATACCCTACACTCTATACCCTACACTCTATACCATACACTCTATACCATACACTCTACACTCTATACCCTACACTCTATACCATACACTCTATACCCTACACCCTACACTCTATACCATACACTCCATACCCTACACTCTATACCCTACACTCTATACTCTATACCCTACACTCTACACTCTATACCCTACACTCTATACCCTACACTCTATACCCTACACTCTACACTCTATACCCTACACTCTACACTCTATACCCTACACTCTACACTCTATACCCTACACTTTATGCCATACACTCTATACCCTACACTCTACACTCTATACTCTACATTCTATACCATACACTCTATACCCTACACCCTACACTCTATACCCTACACTCTATACCCTACACTCTACCCTCTATACCCTACACTCTATACCCTACACTCTAAACTCTACCATCTATACCCTACACTCTATACCCTACACTCTACACCCTATACTCTATACCCTACACTCTATACTCTATACCCTACACTCTATACCCTACACTCTATACCATAAACTCTATACCCTACACTCTGTACCCTACACTCTATACCCTACACTCTATACCATACACTCTATACCCTACACTCTATACCCTACATTCTATACCTTACACACTATATCCTACACTTTACACTCTATACCCTACACTCTATACCATACACTCTATACCCTACACTCTACACTCTATACCCTACACTCTATACCCTACACACTATACCCTACACTCTACACTCTATACCCTACACTCTATACCCTACACTCTATACCCTACACTCTACACTCTATACCCTACACTCTATACCTTACACTCTATACCATACACTCTATACCCTACACTCTATACCCTACACTCTATACCATACACTCTATACCCTACACTCTACGCTCTATACCCTACACTCTATACCCTACACTCTATACCTCACACTCTACACTCTATACCCTACACTATACACTCTATACCATACACGCTTTACCATACACTCTATACCCTACACTCTACACTCTATACCCTACACTCTACACTCTATACCCTACACTCTATACCCTACACTCTATACCCTACACTCTATACCATACACTCTATACCATACACTCTACACTCTATACCCTACACTCTATACCATACATTCTATACCCTACACCCTACACTATATACCCTACACTCTATACCCTACACTCTATACCATACACTCTATACCATACACTCTACACTCTATACCCTACACTCTATACCATACACTCTATACCCTACACCCTACACTCTATACCATACACTCCATATCCTACACTCTATACCCTACACTTTATACTCTATACCCTACACTCTACACTCTATACCCTACACTCTATACCCTACACTCTATACCCTACACTCTACACTCTATACCCTACACTCTACACAATATACCCTACACTCTACACTCTATACCCTACACTTTATGCCATACACTCTATACCCTACACTCTACACTCTATACTCTACATTCTATACCATACACTCTATACCCTACACCCTACACTCTATACCCTACACTCTATACCCTACACTCTACCCTCTATACCCTACATTCTATACCCTACACTCTAAACTCTACCCTCTATACCCTACACTCTATACCCTACACTCTACACTCTATACTCTATACCCTACACTCTATACTCTATACCCTACACTCTATACCCTACACTCTATACCATAAACTCTATACCCTACACTCTGTACCCTACACTCTATACCCTACACTCTATACCATACACTCTATACCCTACACTCTATACCCTACATTCTATACCTTACACACTATACCCTACACTTTACACTCTATACCCTACACTCTATACCATACACTCTATACCCTACACTCTACACTCTATACCCTACACTCTATACCCTACACACTATACCCTACACTCTACACTCTATACCCTACACTCTATACCCTACACTCTATACCCTACACTCTACACTCTATACCCTACACTCTATACCTTACACTCTATACCATACACTCTATACCCTACACTCTATACCCTACACTCTATACCATACACTCTATACCCTACACTCTACGCTCTATACCCTACACTCTATACCCTACACTCTATACCTCACACTCTACACTCTATACCCTACACTATAGACTCTATACCATACACTCTTTACCATACACTCTATATCCTACACTCTACACTCTATACCCTACACTCTACACTCTATACCCTACACTCTATACCCTACACACTATACCCTACACTCTACACTCTATACCCTACACTCTATACCCTACACTCTATACCCTACACTCTACACTCTATACCCTACACTCTATACCTTACACTCTATACCATACACTCTATACCCTACACTCTATACCCTACACTCTATACCATACACTCTATACCCTACACTCTACGCTCTATACCCTACACTCTATACCCTACACTCTATACCTCACACTCTACACTCTATACCCTACACTATACACTCTATACCATACACTCTTTACCATACACTCTATACCCTACACTCTACACTCTATACCCTACACTCTACACTCTATACCCTACACTCTATACCCTACACTCTATACCATACACTCTATACCATACACTCTACACTCTATACCCTACACTCTATACCATACACTCTATACCCTACACCCTACACTATATACCATACACTCTATACCCTACACTCTATACCCTACACTCTATACTCTATACCCTACACTCTATACCCTACACTCTATACCCTACACTCTACACCCTACAATCTATACCCTACACTCTAAACTCTACACTCTATACCCTACACTCTATACCATACACTCTACACTCTATACCCTACACTCTACACCCTACACTCTACACTCTATACCCTACACTCTATACCATACACTCTATACTCTACACCCTACACTCTATACCCTACACTCTACACTCTATACCCTACACTCTATACCATACACTCTATACCATGCACGCTATACTCTATACCATACACTCTATACCCTACAATCTACACTCTATACCCTACACTCTATACCCTACACTCTATACCCTACACTCTATACCCTACACTCTATACCCTACACTCTATATTCTATACCCTACACTCTATACCCTACACTCTATACCCTACACTCTACACCCTACAATCTATACCCTACACTCTAAACTCTACACTCTATACCCTACACTCTATACCATACACTCTACACTCTACACTCTACACCCTACACTCTATACCCTACACTCTACACCCTACACTCTACACTCTATACCCTACACTCTATACCCTACACTCTACACTCTATACCCTACACTAAATACCTTACACTCTATACCCTACAGTCTATACCATACACTCTATACCATACACTCTATACCCTACACTCTATACTTCACACTCTACACTCTATACCCTACACTCTACACTCTATACCCTACAGTCTATACCCTACACTCTACACTCTATACCCTACACTCTACACTCTATACCCTACACTCTACACTCTATACCCTACACTCTATACCCTACACTCTATACCCTACACTCTATACCCTACACTCTACACTCTATACCCTACACTCTATACCATACACTCTATACCCTACACCCTACACTCTATACCATACACTCTATACCCTACACTCTACACTCTATACCCTACACTCTATACCCTACACTCTAAACTCTACACTCTATACCCTACACTCTACACTCTACACCCTACTCTATACCATACACTCTATACCCTACACTCTATACCATACACTCTATACCCTACACTCTACACTCTATACCCTACACTCTATACCATACACTCTATACCCTACACTCTACATTCTATACCCTACACTCTATACCCTACACTTTACACTCTATACCCTTCACTCTATACCCTACACTCTATACCCTACACTCTACACTCTATACCCTACACTCTATACCCTACACTCTACACTCTATACCCTACACTCTATACCATACACAATATACCATGCACTCTATACTCTATACCATACACTCTATACCCTACATTCTACACTCTACATCCTAGACTCTATACCCTACACTCTATACCATACACCCTACACTCTGTACCATACACTCTATACCCTACACTCTACACTCTATACCCTACACTCTATACCATACACTCTATACCCTACACTCTACACTCTATACCATACAATCTATACCCTACACTCTATACCATACACTCTATACCCTACACTCTATACCCTACACTCTACACTCTATACCCTACACTCTACACTCTATACACTACACTCTATACCCTACACTCTATACCCTACACTCTATACCCTACACTCTATACCCTACACTCTACCCTCTATACCCTACACTCTATACCCTACAGTCTAAACTCTACACTCTATACCCTACACTCTACACTCTACACCCTACTCTATACCATACACTCTATACCCTACACTCTATACCATACACTCTATACCCTACACCCTACACTCTATACCATACACTCCATATCCTACACTCTATACCCTACACTCTATACTCTATACCCTACACTCTACACTCTATACCCTACACTCTATACCCTACACTCTATACCCTACACTCTACACTCTATACCCTACACTCTACACTCTATACCCTACACTCTACACTCTATACCCTACACTTTATGCCATACACTCTATACCCTACACTCTACACTCTATACTCTACATTCTATACCATACACTCTATACCCTACACCCTACACTCTATACCCTACACTCTATACCCTACACTCTACCCTCTATACCCTACACTCTATACCCTACACTCTAAACTCTACCCTCTATACCCTACACTCTATACCCTACACTCTACACTCTATACTCTATACCCTACACTCTATACTCTATACCCTACACTCTATACCCTACACTCTATACCATAAACTCTATACCCTACACTCTGTACCCTACACTCTATACCCTACACTCTATACCATACACTCTATACCCTACACTCTATACCCTACATTCTATACCTTACACACTATACCCTACACTTTACACTCTATACCCTACACTCTATACCATACACTCTATACCCTACACTCTACACTCTCTACCCTACACTCTATACCCTACACACTATACCCTACACTCTACACTCTATACCCTACACTCTATACCCTACACTCTATACCATACACTCTATACCCTACACTCTATACCCTACACTCTATACCATACACTCTATACCCTACACTCTACGCTCTATACTCTACACTCTATACCCTACACTCTATAGCTCACACTCTACACTCTATACCCTACACTATACACTCTATACCATACACTCTTTACCATACACTCTATACCCTACACTCTACACTCTATACCCTACACTCTACACTCTATACCCTACACTCTATACCCTACACTCTATACCATACACTCTATACCATACACTCTACACTCTATACCCTACACTCTATACCATACACTCTATACCCTACACCCTACACTATATACCATACACTCTATACCCTACACTCTATACCCTACACTCTATACTCTATACCCTACACTCTATACCCTACACTCTACACCCTACAATCTATACCCTACACTCTAAACTCTACACTCTATACCCTACACTCTATACCATACACTCTACACTCTATACCCTACACTCTATACCCTACACTCTACACTCTATACCCTACACTCTATACCATAGACTCTATACTCTAGACCCTACACTCTATACCCTACACTCTACACTCTATACCCTACACTCTATACCATACACTCTATACCATGCACTCTATACTCTATACCATACACTCTATACCCTACAATCTACACTCTATACCCTACACTCTATACCCTACACTCTATACCCTACACTCTATACCCTACACTCTATACTCTATACCCTACACTCTATACCCTACACTCTATACCCTACACTCTACACCCTACAATCTATACCCTACACTCTAAACTCTACACTCTATACCCTACACTCTATACAATACACTCTACACTCTACACCCTACACTCTATACCCTACACTCTACACCCTACACTCTACACTCTATACCCTACACTCTATACCCTACACTCTACACTCTATACCCTACACTAAATACCTTACACTCTATACCCTACAGTCTATACCATACACTCTATACCATACACTCTATACCCTACACTCTATACTTCACACTCTACACTCTATACCCTACACTCTACACTCTATACCCTACACTCTATACCCTACACTCTTTACCATACATTCTATACTCTACACTCTACACTCTATACCCTACACTCTACATTCTATACCTTACACTCTATACATTATACCCTATACTCTATACCCTACACTCTACACTCTATACCCTACACTCTATACCCTACAATCTACACTCTATACCCTACACTCTATACCCTACACTCTACACTCTATACCCTACACTCTATACTCTACACTCTATACCCTACAATCTAAACCCTACACTCTATACCCTACACTCTATACTCTATACCATACACTCTATACCCTACATTCTACACTCTATACCATACACTCCATACCCTACACTCTACACTCTACATCCTACATTATATACCCTACACTCTATACCATACACCCTACACTCTGTACCATACACTCTATACCCTACACTCTACACTCTATACCCTACACTCTATACCATACACTCTATACCCTACACTCTACACTCTATACCATACACTCTATACCCTACACTCTATACCATACACTCTATACTCTACACTCTATACCCTACACTCTATACCTCACACTCTACACTCTATACCCTACACTCTACACTCTATACCCTACACTCTATGCCATACACTCTATACCATACACTCTACACTCTATACCCTACACTCTATACCATACACTCTATACCCTACACCCTACACTATATACCCTACACTCTATACCCTACACTCTATACCATACACTCTATACCATACACGCTACACTCTATACCCTACACTCTATACCATACACTCTATACCCTACACCCTACACTCTATACCATACACTCCATACCCTACACTCTATACCCTACACTCTATACTCTATACCCTACACTCTACACTCTATACCCTACACTCTATACCCTACACTCTATACCCTACACTCTACACTCTATACCCTACACTCTACACTCTATACCCTACACTCTACACTCTATACCCTACACTTTATGCCATACACTCTATACCCTACACTCTACACTCTATACTCTACATTCTATACCATACACTCTATACCCTACACCCTACACTCTATACCCTACACTCTATACCCTACACTCTACCCTCTATACCCTACACTCTATACCCTACACTCTAAACTCTACCCTCTATACCCTACACTCTATACCCTACACTCTACACTCTATACTCTATACCCTACACTCTATACTCTATACCCTACACTCTATACCCTACACTCTATACCATAAACTCTATACCCTACACACTGTACCCTACACTCTATACCCTACACTCTATACCATACACTCTATACCCTACACTCTATACCCTACATTCTATACCTTACACACTATATCCTACACTTTACACTCTATACCCTACACTCTATACCATACACTCTATACCCTACACTCTACACTCTATACCCTACACTCTATACCCTACACACTATACCCTACACTCTACACTCTATACCCTACACTCTATACCCTACACTCTATACCCTACACTCTACACTCTATACCCTACACTCTATACCTTACACTCTATACCATACACTCTATACCCTACACTCTATACCCTACACTCTATACCATACACTCTGTACCCTACACTCTACGCTCTATACCCTACACTCTATACCCTACACTCTATACCTCACACTCTACACTCTATACCCTACACTATACACTCTATACCATACACGCTTTACCATACACTCTATACCCTACACTCTACACTCTATACCCTACACTCTACACTCTATACCCTACACTCTATACCCTACACTCTATACCCTACACTCTATACCATACACTCTATACCATACACTCTACACTCTATACCCTACACTCTATACCATACATTCTATACCCTACACCCTACACTATATACCCTACACTCTATACCCTACACTCTATACCATACACTCTATACCATACACTCTACACTCTATACCCTACACTCTATACCATACACTCTATACCCTACACCCTACACTCTATACCATACACTCCATATCCTACACTCTATACCCTACACTCTATACTCTATACCCTACACTCTACACTCTATACCCTACACTCTATACCCTACACTCTATACCCTACACTCTACACTCTATACCCTACACTCTACACTCTATACCCTACACTCTACACTCTATACCCTACACTTTATGCCATACACTCTATACCCTACACTCTACACTCTATACTCTACATTCTATACCATACACTCTATACCCTACACCCTACACTCTATACCCTACACTCTATACCCTACACTCTACCCTCTATACCCTACACTCTATACCCTACACTCTAAACTCTACCCTCTATACCCTACACTCTATACCCTACACTCTACACTCTATACTCTATACCCTACACTCTATACTCTATACCCTACACTCTATACCCTACACTCTATACCATAAACTCTATACCCTACACTCTGTACCCTACACTCTATACCCTACACTCTATACCATACACTCTATACCCTACACTCTATACCCTACATTCTATACCTTACACACTATACCCTACACTTTACACTCTATACCCTACACTCTATACCATACACTCTATACCCTACACTCTACACTCTATACCCTACACTCTATACCCTACACACTATACCCTACACTCTACACTCTATACCCTACACTCTATACCCTACATTCTATACCCTACACTCTACACTCTATACCCTACACTCTATACCTTAAACTCTATACCCTACACTCTATACCCTACACTCTATACCCTACACTCTATACCATACACTCTATACCCTACACTCTACGCTCCATACCCTACACTTTATACCCTACACTCTATACCTCACACTCTACACTCTATACCCTACACTATACACTCTATACCATACACTCTTTACCATACACTCTATACCCTACACTCTACACTCTATACCCTACACGCTACACTCTATAGCCTACACTCTATACCCTACACTCTATACCATACACTCTATACCATACACTCTACACTCTATACCCTACACTCTATACCCTACACTCTATACTCTATACCCTACACTCTATACCCTACACTCTATACCCTACACTCTACACCCTACAATCTATACCCTACACTCTAAACTCTACACTCTATACCCTACACTCTATACCATACACTCTACACTCTATACCCTACACTCTACACCCTACACTCTACACTCTATACCCTACACTCTATACCATACACTCTATACTCTAGACCCTACACTCTATACCCTACACTCTACACTCTATACCCTACACTCTATACCATACACTCTATACCATGCACTCTATACTCTATACCATACACTCTATACCCTACAATCTACACTCTATACCCTACACTCTATACCCTACACTCTATACCCTACACTCTATACCCTACACTCTATACTCTATACCCTACACTCTATACCCTACACTCTATCCCCTACACTCTACACCCTACAATCTATACCCTACACTCTAAACTCTACACTCTATACCCTACACTCTATACCATACACTCTACACTCTACACCCTACACTCTATACCCTACACTCTACACCCTACACTCTACACTCTATACCCTACACTCTATACCCTACACTCTACACTCTATACCCTACACTAAATACCTTACACTCTATACCCTACAGTCTATACCATACACTCTATACCATACACTCTATACCCTACACTCTATACTTCACACTCTACACTCTATACCCTACACTCTACACTCTATACCCTACACTCTATACCCTACACTCTACACTCTATACCCTACACTCTACACTCTATACCCTACACTCTACACTCTATACCCTACACTCTATACCCTACACTCTATACCCTACACTCTATACCCTACACTCTACACTCTATACCCTACACTCTATACCATACACTCTATACCCTACACCCTACACTCTATACCATACACTCTATACCCTACACTCTACACTCTATACCCTACACTCTATACCCTACACTCTAAACTCTACACTCTATACCCTACACTCTACACTCTACACCCTACTCTATACCATACACTCTATACCCTACACTCTATACCATACACTCTATACCCTACACTCTACACTCTATACCCTACACTCTATACCATACAATCTATACCCTACACTCTACATTCTATACCCTACACTCTATACCCTACACTTTACACTCTATACCCTTCACTCTATACCCTACACTCTATACCCTACACTCTACACTCTATACCCTACACTCTATACCCTACACTCTACACTCTATACCCTACACTCTATACCATACACTCTATACCATGCACTCTATACTCTATACCATACACTCTATACCCTACATTTTACACTCTACATCCTACACTCTATACCCTACACTCTATACCATACACCCTACACTCTGTACCATACACTCTATACCCTACACTCTACACTCTATACCCTACACTCTATACCATACACTCTATACCCTACACTCTACACTCTATACCATACACTCTATACCCTACACTCTATACCATACACTCTATACCCTACACTCTATACCCTACACTCTACACTCTATACCCTACACTCTACACTCTATACACTACACTCTATACCCTACAGTCTAAACTCTACACTCTATACCCTACACTCTACACCCTACTCTATACCATACACTCTATACCCTACACTCTATACCATACACTCTATACCCTACACTCTACACTCTATACCCTACACTCTATACCATACACTCTATACCATACACTCTACATTCTATACCCTACACTCTATACCCTACACTTTACACTCTATACCCTTCACTCTATACCCTACACTCTATACCCTACACTCTATACCCTACACTCTACCCTCTATACCCTACACTCTATACCCTACAGTCTAAACTCTACACTCTATACCCTATACTCTACACCCTACTCTATACCATACACTCTATACCCTACACTCTATACCATACACTCTATACCCTACACTCTACACTCTATACCCTACACTCTATACCATACACTCTATACCCTACACTCTACATTCTATACCCTACACTCTATACCCTACACTTTACACTCTATACCCTTCACTCTATACCCTACACTCTATACCCTACACTCTACACTCTATACCCTACACTCTATACCCTACACTCTACACTCTATACCCTACACTCTATACTCTAAACTCTATACCCTACAATCTAAACCCTACACTCAATACCATACACTCTATACCCTACACTCTACACTCTAAAACATACACTCTATACCCTACACTCTACACTCTATACCCTACACCGTACACTCTATACCATACACTCTATACCCTACACTCTACACTCTATACCCTACACTCTATACCCTACACTCTACACTCTATACCCTACACTCTATACCATACACCCTATAACCTACACTCTACACTTTACACCCTACACTCTGTACCTTACACTCTATACCCTACACTCTACATTCTATACCTTACACTCTATACATTATACCCTATACTCTATACCCTACACTCTACACTCTATACCCTACACTCTATACCCTACAATGTACACTCTATACCCTACATTCTATACCCTACACTCTACACTCTATACCCTACACTCTATACTCTACACTCTATACCCTACAATCTAAACCCTACACTCTATACCCTACACTCTATACTCTATACCATACACTCTATACCCTACATTCTACACTCTATACCATACACTCTATACCCTACACTCTACACTCTACATCCTACACTCTATACCCTACACTCTATACCATACACCCTACACTCTGTACCATACACTCTATACCCTACACTCTACACTCTATACCCTACACTCTATACCATACACTCTATACCCTACACTCTACACTCTATGCCATACACTCTATACCCTACACTCTATACCATACACTCTATACCCTACACTCTATACCCTACACTCTACACTCTATACCCTACACTCTACACTCTATACCATACACTCTTTACCATACACTCTATACCCTACACTCTACACTCTATACCCTACACTCTATACCCTACACTCTATACCCTATACCCTACACTCTATACCATACACTCTATACCCTACACTCTAGACTCTATACCCTACATTCTATACCCTACACTCTATACCCTACACTCTACACCCTACAATCTATACCCTACATTCTAAACTCTACACTCTATACCCTACACTCTATACCATACACTCTACACCCTACACTCTATACCATACACTCTATACCCTACACTCTATACCCTACAATCTACACTATATACCCTACACTCTATACCCTACACTCTATACCCTACACTCTATACCCTACACTCTACACTCTATACCCTACACTCTATACCATACACTCTATACCCTACACTCTATACCCTACACTCTATACTCTATACCCTACACTCTATACCCTACACTCTATACCCTACACTCTACACCCTACAATCTATACCCAACACTCTAAACTCTACACTCTATACCCTACACTCTATACCATACACTCTACACTCTATACCCTACACTCTATACCCTACACTCTACACCCTACACTCTATACCCTACACTCTATACCCTACACTCTATACCCTACAATCTACACTCTATACCCTACACTCTATACCCTACACTCTACACTCTATACCCTACACTCTATACCATACACTCTATACCCTACACCCTACACTATATACCCTACACTCTATACCCTACACTCTATACCATACACTCTATACCATACACGCTACACTCTATACCCTACACTCTATACCATACACGCTACACTCTATACCCTACACTCTATACCATACACTCTATACCCTACACCCTACACTCTATACCATACACTCCATACCCTACACTCTATACCCTACACTCTATACTCTATACCCTACACTCTACACTGTATACCCTACACTCTATACCCTACACTCTATACCCTACACTCTACACTCTATACCCTACACTCTACACTCTATACCCTACACTCTACACTCTATACCCTACACTTTATGCCATACACTCTATACCCTACACTCTACACTCTATACTCTACATTCTATACCATACACTCTATACCCTACACCCTACACTCTATACCCTACACTCTATACCCTACACTCTACCCTCTATACCCTACACTCTATACCCTACACTCTAAACTCTACCCTCTATACCCTACACTCTATACCCTACACTCTACACTCTATACTCTATACCCTACACTCTATACTCTATACCCTACACTCTATACCCTACACTCTATACCATAAACTCTATACCCTACACACTGTACCCTACACTCTATACCCTACACTCTATACCATACACTCTATACCCTACACTCTATACCCTACATTCTATACCTTACACACTATATCCTACACTTTACACTCTATACCCTACACTCTATACCATACACTCTATACCCTACACTCTACACTCTATACCCTACACTCTATACCCTACACACTATACCCTACACTCTACACTCTATACCCTACACTCTATACCCTACACTCTATACCCTACACTCTACACTCTATACCCTACACTCTATACCTTACACTCTATACCATACAGTCTATACCCTACACTCTATACCCTACACTCTATACCATACACTCTGTACCCTACACTCTACGCTCTATACCCTACACTCTATACCCTACACTCTATACCTCACACTCTACACTCTATACCCTACACTATACACTCTATACCATACACGCTTTACCATACACTCTATACCCTACACTCTACACTCTATACCCTACACTCTACACTCTATACCCTACACTCTATACCCTACACTCTATACCCTACACTCTATACCATACACTCTATACCATACACTCTACACTCTATACCCTACACTCTATACCATACATTCTATACCCTACACCCTACACTATATACCCTACACTCTATACCCTACACTCTATACCATACACTCTATACCATACACTCTACACTCTATACCCTACACTCTATACCATACACTCTATACCCTACACCCTACACTCTATACCATACACTCCATATCCTACACTCTATACCCTACACTCTATACTCTATACCCTACACTCTACACTCTATACCCTACACTCTATACCCTACACTCTATACCCTACACTCTACACTCTATACCCTACACTCTACACTCTATACCCTACACTCTACACTCTATACCCTACACTTTATGCCATACACTCTATACCCTACACTCTACACTCTATACTCTACATTCTATACCATACACTCTATACCCTACACCCTACACTCTATACCCTACACTCTATACCCTACACTCTACCCTCTATACCCTACACTCTATACCCTACACTCTAAACTCTACCCTCTATACCCTACACTCTATACCCTACACTCTACACTCTATACTCTATACCCTACACTCTATACTCTATACCCTACACTCTATACCCTACACTCTATACCATAAACTCTATACCCTACACTCTGTACCCTACACTCTATACCCTACACTCTATACCATACACTCTATACCCTACACTCTATACCCTACATTCTATACCTTACACACTATACCCTACACTTTACACTCTATACCCTACACTCTATACCATACACTCTATACCCTACACTCTACACTCTATACCCTACACTCTATACCCTACACACTATACCCTACACTCTACACTCTATACCCTACACTCTATACCCTACATTCTATACCCTACACTCTACACTCTATACCCTACACTCTATACCTTAAACTCTATACCCTACACTCTATACCCTACACTCTATACCCTACACTCTATACCATACACTCTATACCCTACACTCTACGCTCTATACCCTACACTTTATACCCTACACTCTATACCTCACACTCTACACTCTATACCCTACACTATACACTCTATACCATACACTCTTTACCATACACTCTATACCCTACACTCTACACTCTATACCCTACACGCTACACTCTATACCCTACACTCTATACCCTACACTCTATACCATACACTCTATACCATACACTCTACACTCTATACCCTACACTCTATACCCTACACTCTATACTCTATACCCTACACTCTATACCCTACACTCTATACCCTACACTCTACACCCTACAATCTATACCCTACACTCTAAACTCTACACTCTATACCCTACACTCTATACCATACACTCTACACTCTATACCCTACACTCTACACCCTACACTCTACACTCTATACCCTACACTCTATACCATACACTCTATACCCTAGACCCTACACTCTATACCCTACACTCTACACTCTATACCCTACACTCTATACCATACACTCTATACCATGCACTCTATACTCTATACCATACACTCTATACCCTACAATCTACACTCTATACCCTACACTCTATACCCTACACTCTATACCCTACACTCTATACCCTACACTCTATACTCTATACCCTACACTCTATACCCTACACTCTATCCCCTACACTCTACACCCTACAATCTATACCCTACACTCTAAACTCTACACTCTATACCCTACACTCTATACCATACACTCTACACTCTACACCCTACACTCTATACCCTACACTCTACACCCTACACTCTACACTCTATACCCTACACTCTATACCCTACACTCTACACTCTATACCCTACACTAAATACCTTACACTCTATACCCTACAGTCTATACCATACACTCTATACCATACACTCTATACCCTACACTCTATACTTCACACTCTACACTCTATACCCTACACTCTACACTCTATACCCTACACTCTATACCCTACACTCTACACTCTATACCCTACACTCTACACTCTATACCCTACACTCTACACTCTATACCCTACACTCTATACCCTACACTCTATACCCTACACTCTATACCCTACACTCTACACTCTATACCCTACACTCTATACCATACACTCTATACCCTACACTCTACACTCTATACCATACACTCTATACCCTACACTCTACACTCTATACCCTACACTCTATACCCTACACTCTAAACTCTACACTCTATACCCTACACTCTACACTCTACACCCTACTCTATACCATACACTCTATACCCTACACTCTATACCATACACTCTATACCCTACACTCTACACTCTATACCCTACACTCTATACCATACAATCTATACCCTACACTCTACATTCTATACCCTACACTCTATACCCTACACTTTACACTCTATACCCTTCACTCTATACCCTACACTCTATACCCTACACTCTACACTCTATACCCTACACTCTATACCCTACACTCTACACTCTATACCCTACACTCTATACCATACACTCTATACCATGCACTCTATACTCTATACCATACACTCTATACCCTACATTTTACACTCTACATCCTACACTCTATACCCTACACTCTATACCATACACCCTACACTCTGTACCATACACTCTATACCCTACACTCTACACTCTATACCCTACACTCTATACCATACACTCTATACCCTACACTCTACACTCTATACCATACACTCTATACCCTACACTCTATACCATACACTCTATACCCTACACTCTATACCCTACACTCTACACTCTATACCCTACACTCTACACTCTATACACTACACTCTATACCCTACAGTCTAAACTCTACACTCTATACCCTACACTCTACACTCTACACCCTACTCTATACCATACACTCTATACCCTACACTCTATACTATACACTCTATACCCTACACTCTACACTCTATACCCTACACTCTATACCATACACTCTATACCATACACTCTACATTCTATACCCTACACTCTATACCCTACACTTTACACTCTATACCCTTCACTCTATACCCTACACTCTATACCCTACACTCTATACCCTACACTCTACCCTCTATACCCTACACTCTATACCCTACAGTCTAAACTCTACACTCTATACCCTATACTCTACACCCTACTCTATACCATACACTCTATACCCTACACTCTATACCATACACTCTATACCCTACACTCTACACTCTATACCCTACACTCTATACCATACACTCTATACCCTACACTCTACATTCTATACCCTACACTCTATACCCTACACTTTACACTCTATACCCTTCACTCTATACCCTACACTCTATACCCTACACTCTACACTCTATACCCTACACTCTATACCCTACACTCTACACTCTATACCCTACACTCTATACTCTACACTCTATACCCTACAATCTAAACCCTACACTCAATACCATACACTCTATACCCTACACTCTACACTCTAAAACATACACTCTATACCCTACACTCTACACTCTATACCCTACACCGTACACTCTATACCATACACTCTATACCCTACACTCTACACTCTATACCCTACACTCTATACCCTACACTCTACACTCTATACCCTACACTCTATACCATACACCCTATAACCTACACTCTACACTTTACACCCTACACTCTACACTCTGTACCTTACACTCTATACCCTACACTCTACATTCTATACCTTACACTCTATACATTATACCCTATACTCTATACCCTACACTCTACACTCTATACCCTACACTCTATACCCTACAATGTACACTCTATACCCTACATTCTATACCCTACACTCTACACTCTATACCCTACACTCTATACTCTACACTCTATACCCTACAATCTAAACCCTACACTCTATACCCTACACTCTATACTCTATACCATACACTCTATACCCTACATTCTACACTCTATACCATACACTCTATACCCTACACTCTACACTCTACATCCTACACTCTATACCCTACACTCTATACCATACACCCTACACTCTGTACCATACACTCTATACCCTACACTCTACACTCTATACCCTACACTCTATACCATACACTCTATACCCTACACTCTACACTCTATACCATACACTCTATACCCTACACTCTATACCATACACTCTATACCCTACACTCTATACCCTACACTCTACACTCTATACCCTACACTCTACACTCTATACCATACACTCTTTACCATACACTCTATACCCTACACTCTACACTCTATACCCTACACTCTATACCCTACACTCTATACCCTATACCCTACACTCTATACCATACACTCTATACCCTACACTCTATACCCTACACTCTACACTCTATACCCTACACTCTATACCATACACCCTATACCCTACACTCTACACTCTATACCCTACACTCTATACCCTACACTATACACCCTACACTCTAAACTCTACCCTCTATACCCTACACTCTATACCCTACTCTCTACACTCTATACTCTATACCCTACACACTATACTCTATACCCTACACTCTATACCCTACACTCTATACCATAAACTCTATACCCTACACTCTGTACCCTACACTCTATACCCTACACTCTATACCATACACTCTATACCCTACACTCTATACCCTACATTCTATACCTTACACACTATACCCTACACTTTACACTCTATACCCTACATTCTATACCATACACTCTATACCCTACACTCTACACTCTATACCCTACACTCTATACCCTACACACTATACCCTACACTCTACACTCTATACCCTACACTCTATACCCTACACTCTACACTTTATACCCTACACTCTATACCTTACACTCTATACCATACACTCTATACCCTACACTCTATACCCTACACTCTATACCATACACTCTATACCCTACACTCTACGCTCTATACCCTACACTCTATACCATACACTCTATACCTCACACTCTACACTCTATACCCTACACTATACACTCTATACCATACACTCTTTACCATACACTCTATACCCTACACTCTACACTCTATACCCTACACTCTACACTCTATACCCTACACTCTATACCCTACACTCTATACCATACACTCTATACCATAGACTCTACACTCTATACCCTACACTCTATACCATACACTCTATACCCTACACCCTACACTATATACCATACACTCTATACCCTACACTCTATACCCTACACTCTATACTCTATACCCTACACTCTATACCCTACACTCTATACCCTACACTCTACACCCTACAATCTATACCCTACACTCTAAACTCTACACTCTATACCCTACACTCTATACCATACACTCTACACTCTATACCCTACACTCTATACCCTACACTCTACACCCTACACTCTATACCCTACACTCTATACCCTACACTCTATACCCTACAATCTACACTCTATACCCTACACTCTATACCCTACACTCTACACTCTATACCCTACACTCTATACTCTACACTCTATACCCTACAATCTAAACCCTACACTCAATACCATACACTCTATACCCTACACTCTACACTCTACACTCTATACCCTACACCGTACACTCTATACCATACACTCTATACCCTACACTCTACATTCTATACCCTACACTCTATACCCTACACTCTACACTCTATACCCTTCACTCTATACCCTACACTCTATACCCTACACTCTACACTCTATACCCTACACTCTATACCCTACACTCTACACTCTATACCCTACACTCTATACCATACACTCTAAACCCTACATTCTACACTCTATACCATACACTCTATACCCTACACTCTACACTCTACATCCTACACTCTATACCCTACACTCTATACCATACACCCTACTCTATGTACCATACACTCTATACCCTACACTCTATACCCTACACTATATACCATACACTCTATACCCTACACTCTACATTCTATACCCTACACTCTATACCATACACTCTATACCCTACACTCTACATTCTATACCCTACACTCTATACCCTACACTCTACACTCTATACCCTTCACTCTATACCCTACACTCTATACCCTACACTCTACACTCTATACCCTACACTCTATACCCTACACTCTACACTCTATACCCTACACTCTATACCATACACTCTATACCCTACATTCTACACTCTATACCATACACTCTATACCCTACACTCTACACTCTACATCCTACATTCTATACCCCACACTCTATACCATACACTCTATACCCTACACTCTACACTCTATACCCTACACTCTATACCATACACTCTATACCCTACACTCTACATTCTATACCCTACACTCTATACCATACACTCTATACCCTACACTCTATACCCTACACTCTACACTCTATACCCTACACTCTACCATACACTCTACACTCTAAACGCTACACTCTACACTCTATACCCTTCACTCTCTACCCTACACTCTATACCCTACACTCTACTCTATACCCTACACTCTATACCTTACACTCTACACTCTATACCCTACACTCTATACAATACACTCTATACCCTACACTCTACACTCTATTCCCTACACTCTATACCATACACTCTATACCCTACACCATACACTCTATACCCTACACTCTATACCCTACACTCTATACCCTACACTCTACACTCTATACCCTACACTCTATACCCTACACTCTATGCCCTACACTCTACGCTCTATACCCTACACTATATACCCTACACTCTAAACTCTACACTCTGCACTCTACACTCTATACCATACACTCTATACCCTACACTCTATACCCTACACTCTACACTCTATACCCTACACTCTATACCATACACCCTATACCCTACACTCTACACTCTATACCCTACACTCTATACCCTACACTATACACCCTACACTCTAAACTCTACCCTCTATACCCTACACTCTATACCCTACTCTCTACACTCTATACTCTATACCCTACACACTATACTCTATACCCTACACTCTATACCCTACACTCTATACCATAAACTCTATACCCTACACTCTGTACCCTACACTCTATACCCTACACTCTATACCATACACTCTATACCCTACACTCTATACCCTACATTCTATACCTTACACACTATACCCTACACTTTACACTCTATACCCTACATTCTATACCATACACTCTATACCCTACACTCTACACTCTATACCCTACACTCTATACCCTACACACTATACCCTACACTCTACACTCTATACCCTACACTCTATACCCTACACTCTACACTCTATACCCTACACTCTATACCTTACACTCTATACCATACACTCTATACCCTACACTCTATACCCTACACTCTATACCATACACTCTATACCCTACACTCTACGCTCTATACCCTACACTCTATACCATACACTCTATACCTCACACTCTACACTCTATACCCTACACTATACACTCTATACCATACACTCTTTACCATACACTCTATACCCTACACTCTACACTCTATACCCTACACTCTACACTCTATACCCTACACTCTATACCCTACACTCTATACCATACACTCTATACCATACACTCTACACTCTATACCCTACACTCTATACCATACACTCTATACCCTACACCCTACACTATATACCATACACTCTATACCCTACACTCTATACCCTACACTCTATACTCTATACCCTACACTCTATACCCTACACTCTATACCCTACACTCTACACCCTACAATCTATACCCTACACTCTAAACTCTACACTCTATACCCTACACTCTATACCATACACTCTACACTCTATACCCTACACTCTATACCCTACACTCTACACTCTATACCCTACACTCTATACCATACACTCTATACTCTAGACCCTACACTCTATACCCTACACTCTACACTCTATACCCTACACTCTATACCATACACTCTATACCATGCACTCTATACTCTATACCATACACTCTATACCCTACAATCTACACTCTATACCATACACTCTATACCCTACACTCTATACCCTACACTCTATACCCTACACTCTATACCCTACACTCTATACTCTATACCCTACACTCTATACCCTACACTCTATACCCTACACTCTACACCCTACAATCTATACCCTACACTCTAAACTCTACACTCTATACCCTACACTCTATACCATACACTCTACACCCTACACCCTACACTCTATACCCTACACTCTACACCCTACACTCTACACTCTATACCCTACACTCTATGCCCTACACTCTACACTCTATACCCTACACTAAATACCTTACACTATATACCCTACAGTCTATACCATACACTCTATACCATACACTCTATACCCTACACTCTATACTTCACACTCTACACTCTATACCCTACACTCTACACTCTATACCCTACACTCTATACCCTACAGTCTTTACCATACACTCTATACCCTACACTCTACACTCTATACCCTACACTCTACACTCTATACCCTACACTCTATACCCTACACTCTATACCCTACACTCTATACCCTACACTCTACACTCTATACCCTACACTCTATACCATACACTCTATACCCTACACCCTACACTCTATACCATACACTCTATACCTACACTCTACACTCTATACCCTACACTCTATACCCTACACTCTAAACTCTACACTCTATACCCTACACTCTACACTCTACACCCTACTCTATACCATACACTCTATACCCTACACTCTATACCATACACTCTATACCCTACACTCTACACTCTATACCCTACACTCTATACCATACACTCTAAACCCTACACTCTACATTCTATACCCTACACTCTATACCCTACACTTTACACTCTATACCCTTCACTCTATACCCTACACTCTATACCCTACACTCTACACTCTATACCCTACACTCTATACCCTACACTCTACACTCTATACCCTACACTCTATACCATACACTCTATACCCTACAATCTACACTCTATACCATACACTCTATACCCTACACTCTATACCCTACACTCTATACCCTACACTCTATACCCTACACTCTATACTCTATACCCTACACTCTATACCCTACACTCTATACCCTACACTCTACACCCTACAATCTATACCCTACACTCTAAACTCTACACTCTATACCCTACACTCTATACCATACACTCTACACCCTACACCCTACACTCTATACCCTACACTCTACACCCTACACTCTACACTCTATACCCTACACTCTATGCCCTACACTCTACACTCTATACCCTACACTAAATACCTTACACTATATACCCTACAGTCTATACCATACACTCTATACCATACACTCTATACCCTACACTCTATACTTCACACTCTACACTCTATACCCTACACTCTACACTCTATACCCTACACTCTATACCCTACAGTCTTTACCATACACTCTATACCCTACACTCTACACTCTATACCCTACACTCTACACTCTATACCCTACACTCTATACCCTACACTCTATACCCTACACTCTATACCCTACACTCTACACTCTATACCCTACACTCTATACCATACACTCTATACCCTACACCCTACACTCTATACCATACACTCTATACCCTACACTCTACACTCTATACCCTACACTCTATACCCTACACTCTAAACTCTACACTCTATACCCTACACTCTACACTCTACACCCTACTCTATACCATACACTCTATACCCTACACTCTATACCATACACTCTATACCCTACACTCTACACTCTATACCCTACACTCTATACCATACACTCTATACCCTACACTCTACATTCTATACCCTACACTCTATACCCTACACTTTACACTCTATACCCTTCACTCTATACCCTACACTCTATACCCTACACTCTACACTCTATACCCTACACTCTATACCCTACACTCTACACTCTATACCCTACACTCTATACCATACACTCTATACCATGCACTCTATACTCTATACCATACACTCTATACCCTACACTCTACACTCTATACCCTACACTCTATACCATACACCCTACACTCTGTACCATACACTCTATACCCTACACTCTACACTCTATACCCTACACTCTATACCATACACTCTATACCCTACACTCTATACCATACACTCTATACCCTACACTCTATACACTACACTCTACACTCTATACACTACACTCTATACCCTACACTCTATACCCTACACTCTATACCCTACACTCTATACCCTACACTCTACCCTCTATACCCTACACTCTATACCCTACACTCTAAACTCTACACTCTATACCCTACACTCTACACTCTACACTCTACACCCTACTCTATACCATACACTCTATACCCTACACTCTATACCATACACTCTATACCCTACACTCTACACTCTATACCCTACACTCTATACCATACACTCTATACCCTACACTCTACATTCTATACCCTACACTCTATACCCTACACTTTACACTCTATACCCTTCACTCTATACCCTACACTCTATACCCTACACTCTACACTCTATACCCTACACTCTATACCCTACACTCTACACTCTATACCCTACACTCTATACTCTACACTCTATACCCTACAATCTAAACCCTACACTCAATACCATACACTCTATACCCTACACTCTACACTCTAAAACATACACTCTATACCCTACACTCTACACTCTATACCCTACACCGTACACTCTATACCATACACTCTATACCCTACACTCTACACTCTATACCCTACACTCTATACCCTACACTCTACACTCTATACCCTACACTCTATACCATACACCCTATAACCTACACTCTACACTTTACACCCTACACTCTACACTCTGTACCTTACACTCTATACCCTACACTCTACATTCTATACCTTACACTCTATACATTATACCCTATACTCTATACCCTACACTCTACACTCTATACCCTACACTCTATACCCTACAATGTACACTCTATACCCTACATTCTATACCCTACACTCTACACTCTATACCCTACACTCTATACTCTACACTCTATACCCTACAATCTAAACCCTACACTCTATACCCTACACTCTATACTCTATACCATACACTCTATACCCTACATTCTACACTCTATACCATACACTCTATACCCTACACTCTACACTCTACATCCTACACTCTATACCCTACACTCTATACCATACACCCTACACTCTGTACCATACACTCTATACCCTACACTCTACACTCTATACCCTACACTCTATACCATACACTCTATACCCTACACTCTACACTCTATACCATACACTCTATACCCTACACTCTATACCATACACTCTATACCCTACACTCTATACCCTACACTCTACACTCTATACCCTACACTCTACACTCTATACCATACACTCTTTACCATACACTCTATACCCTACACTCTACACTCTATACCCTACACTCTATACCCTACACTCTATACCCTATACCCTACACTCTATACCATACACTCTATACCCTACACTCTAGACTCTATACCCTACATTCTATACCCTACACTCTATACCCTACACTCTACACCCTACAATCTATACCCTACATTCTAAACTCTACACTCTATACCCTACACTCTATACCATACACTCTACACCCTACACTCTATACCATACACTCTATACCCTACACTCTATACCCTACAATCTACACTCTATACCCTACACTCTATACCCTACACTCTATACCCTACACTCTATACCCTACACTCTACACTCTATACCCTACACTCTATACCATACACTCTATACCCTACACTCTATACCCTACACTCTATACCCTACACTCTATACCCTACACTCTACACCCTACAATCTATACCCTACACTCTAAACTCTACACTCTATACCCTACACTCTATACCATACACTCTACACTCTATACCCTACACTCTATACCCTACACTCTACACCCTACACTCTATACCCTACACTCTATACCCTACACTCTATACCCTACAATCTACACTCTCTACCCTACACTCTATACCCTACACTCTACACTCTATACCCTACACTCTATACTCTACACTCTATACCCTACAATCTAAACCCTACACTCAATACCATACACTCTATACCCTACACTCTACACTCTACACTCTATACCCTACACCGTACACTCTATACCATACACTCTATACCCTACACTCTACATTCTATACCCTACACTCTATACCCTACACTCTACACTCTATACCCTTCACTCTATACCCTACACTCTATACCCTACACTCTACACTCTATACCCTACACTCTATACCCTACACTCTACACTCTATACCCTACACTCTATACCATACACTCTAAACCCTACATTCTACACTCTATACCATACACTCTATACCCTACACTCTACACTCTACATCCTACACTCTATACCCTACACTCTATACCATACACCCTACTCTATGTACCATACACTCTATACCCTACACTCTATACCCTACACTATATACCATACACTCTATACCCTACACTCTACATTCTATACCCTACACTCTATACCATACACTCTATACCCTACACTCTACATTCTATACCCTACACTCTATACCCTACACTCTACACTCTATACCCTTCACTCTATACCCTACACTCTATACCCTACACTCTACACTCTATACCCTACACTCTATACCCTACACTCTACACTCTATACCCTACACTCTATACCATACACTCTATACCCTACATTCTACACTCTATACCATACACTCTATACCCTACACTCTACACTCTACATCCTACATTCTATACCCCACACTCTATACCATACACTCTATACCCTACACTCTACACTCTATACCCTACACTCTATACCATACACTCTATACCCTACACTCTACATTCTATACCCTACACTCTATACCATACACTCTATACCCTACACTCTATACCCTACACTCTACACTCTATACCCTACACTCTACCATACACTCTGCACTCTAAACGCT
Source organism: Ranitomeya imitator (assembly GCF_032444005.1). Classification (NCBI taxonomy): domain Eukaryota; kingdom Metazoa; phylum Chordata; class Amphibia; order Anura; family Dendrobatidae; genus Ranitomeya; species Ranitomeya imitator. The sequence goes on from NW_027194462.1 coordinate 78,151, forward strand.
ACACTCTACACTCTATACCCTTCACTCTCTACCCTACACTCTATACCCTACACTCTACTCTATACCCTACACTCTATACCCTACACTCTACACTCTATACCCTACACTCTATACAATACACTCTATACCCTACACTCTACACTCTATTCCCTACACTCTATACCATACACTCTATACCCTACACCATACACTCTATACCCTACACTCTATACCCTACACTCTATACCCTACACTCTACACTCTATACCCTACACTCTATACCCTACACTCTATGCCCTACACTCTACGCTCTAAACCCTACACTATATACCCTACACTCTAAACTCTACACTCTGCACTCTACACTCTATACCATACACTCTATACCCTACACTCTATACCCTACACTCTACACTCTATACCCTACACTCTATACCATACACCCTATACCCTACACTCTACACTCTATACCCTACACTCTATACCCTACACTATACACCCTACACTCTAAACTCTACCCTCTATACCCTACACTCTATACCCTACTCTCTACACTCTATACTCTATACCCTACACACTATACTCTATACCCTACACTCTATACCCTACACTCTATACCATAAACTCTATACCCTACACTCTGTACCCTACACTCTATACCCTACACTCTATACCATACACTCTATACCCTACACTCTATACCCTACATTCTATACCTTACACACTATACCCTACACTTTACACTCTATACCCTACATTCTATACCATACACTCTATACCCTACACTCTACACTCTATACCCTACACTCTATACCCTACACACTATACCCTACACTCTACACTCTATACCCTACACTCTATACCCTACACTCTACACTCTATACCCTACACTCTATACCTTACACTCTATACCATACACTCTATACCCTACACTCTATACCCTACACTCTATACCATACACTCTATACCCTACACTCTACGCTCTATACCCTACACTCTATACCATACACTCTATACCTCACACTCTACACTCTATACCCTACACTATACACTCTATACCATACACTCTTTACCATACACTCTATACCCTACACTCTACACTCTATACCCTACACTCTACACTCTATACCCTACACTCTATACCCTACACTCTATACCATACACTCTATACCATACACTCTACACTCTATACCCTACACTCTATACCATACACTCTATACCCTACACCCTACACTATATACCATACACTCTATACCCTACACTCTATACCCTACACTCTATACTCTATACCCTACACTCTATACCCTACACTCTATACCCTACACTCTACACCCTACAATCTATACCCTACACTCTAAACTCTACACTCTATACCCTACACTCTATACCATACACTCTACACTCTATACCCTACACTCTATACCCTACACTCTACACTCTATACCCTACACTCTATACCATACACTCTATACTCTAGACCCTACACTCTATACCCTACACTCTACACTCTATACCCTACACTCTATACCATACACTCTATACCATGCACTCTATACTCTATACCATACACTCTATACCCTACAATCTACACTCTATACCATACACTCTATACCCTACACTCTATACCCTACACTCTATACCCTACACTCTATACCCTACACTCTATACCCTACACTCTATACCCTACACTCTATACCCTACACTCTACACCCTACAATCTATACCCTACACTCTAAACTCTACACTCTATACCCTACACTCTATACCATACACTCTACACCCTACACCCTACACTCTATACCCTACACTCTACACCCTACACTCTACACTCTATACCCTACACTCTATGCCCTACACTCTACACTCTATACCCTACACTAAATACCTTACACTATATACCCTACAGTCTATACCATACACTCTATACCATACACTCTATACCCTACACTCTATACTTCACACTCTACACTCTATACCCTACACTCTACACTCTATACCCTACACTCTATACCCTACAGTCTTTACCATACACTCTATACCCTACACTCTACACTCTATACCCTACACTCTACACTCTATACCCTACACTCTATACCCTACACTCTATACCCTACACTCTATACCCTACACTCTACACTCTATACCCTACACTCTATACCATACACTCTATACCCTACACCCTACACTCTATACCATACACTCTATACCCTACACTCTACACTCTATACCCTACACTCTATACCCTACACTCTAAACTCTACACTCTATACCCTACACTCTACACTCTACACCCTACTCTATACCATACACTCTATACCCTACACTCTATACCATACACTCTATACCCTACACTCTACACTCTATACCCTACACTCTATACCATACACTCTATACCCTACACTCTACATTCTATACCCTACACTCTATACCCTACACTTTACACTCTATACCCTTCACTCTATACCCTACACTCTATACCCTACACTCTACACTCTATACCCTACACTCTATACCCTACACTCTACACTCTATACCCTACACTCTATACCATACACTCTATACCATGCACTCTATACTCTATACCATACACTCTATACCCTACACTCTACACTCTATACCCTACACTCTATACCATACACCCTACACTCTGTACCATACACTCTATACCCTACACTCTACACTCTATACCCTACACTCTATACCATACACTCTATACCCTACACTCTACACTCTATACCATACACTCTATACCCTACACTCTATACCATACACTCTATACCCTACACTCTATACACTACACTCTACACTCTATACACTACACTCTATACCCTACACTCTATACCCTACACTCTATACCCTACACTCTATACCTACACTCTACCCTCTATACCCTACACTCTATACCCTACACTCTAAACTCTACACTCTATACCCTACACTCTACACTCTACACTCTACACCCTACTCTATACCATACACTCTATACCCTACACTCTATACCATACACTCTATACCCTACACTCTACACTCTATACCCTACACTCTATACCATACACTCTATACCCTACACTCTACATTCTATACCCTACACTCAATACCCTACACTTTACACTCTATACCCTTCACTCTATACCCTACACTCTATACCCTACACTCTACACTCTATACCCTACACTCTATACCCTACACTCTACACTCTATACCCTACACTCTATACTCTACACTCTATACCCTACAGTCTAAACCCTACACTCAATACCATACACTCTATACCCTACACTCTACACTCTAAAACATACACTCTATACCCTACACTCTACACTCTATACCCTACACCGTACACTCTATACCATACACTCTATACCCTACACTCTACACTCTATACCCTACACTCTATACCCTACACTCTACACTCTATACCCTACACTCTATACCATACACCCTATAACCTACACTCTACACTTTACACCCTACACTCTACACTCTGTACCTTACACTCTATACCCTACACTCTACATTCTATACCTTACACTCTATACATTATACCCTATACTCTATACCCTACACTCTACACTCTATACCCTACACTCTATACCCTACAATCTACACTCTATACCCTACACTCTATACCCTACACTCTACACTCTATACCCTACACTCTATACTCTACACTCTATACCCTACAATCTAAACCCTACACTCTATACCCTACACTCTATACTCTATACCATACACTCTATACCCTACATTCTACACTCTATACCATACACTCTATACCCTACACTCTACACTCTATACACTACACTCTATACCCTACACTCTATACCCTACACTCTATACCCTACACTCTATACCCTACACTCTACTCTCTATACCCTACACTCTATACCCTACACTCTAAACTCTACACTCTATACCCTACACTCTACACTCTACACCCTACTCTATACCATACACTCTATACCCTACACTCTATACCATACACTCTATACCCTACACTCTACACTCTATACCCTACACTCTATACCATAAACTCTATACCCTACACTCTGTACCCTACACTCTATACCCTACACTCTATACCATACACTCTATACCCTACACTCTATACCCTACATTCTATACCTTACACACTATACCCTACACTTTACACTCTATACCCTACACTCTATACCATACACTCTATACCCTACACTCTACACTCTATACCCTACACTCTATACCCTACACACTATACCCTACACTCTACACTCTATACCCTACACTCTATACCCTACATTCTATACCCTACACTCTACACTCTATACCCTACACTCTATACCTTAAACTCTATACCCTACACTCTATACCCTACACTCTATACCCTACACTCTATACCATACACTCTATACCCTACACTCTACGCTCTATACCCTACACTCTATACCCTACACTCTATACCTCACACTCTACACTCTATACCCTACACTATACACTCTATACCATACACTCTTTACCATACACTCTATACCCTACACTCTACACTCTATACCCTACACGCTACACTCTATACCCTACACTCTATACCCTACACTCTATACCATACACTCTATACCATACACTCTACACTCTATACCCTACACTCTATACCATACACTCTATACCCTACACCCTACACTATATACCATACACTCTATACCCTACACTCTATACCCTACACTCTATACTCTATACCCTACACTCTATACCCTACACTCTATACCCTACACTCTACACCCTACAATCTATACCCTACACTCTAAACTCTACACTCTATACCCTACACTCTATACCATACACTCTACACTCTATACCCTACACTCTACACCCTACACTCTACACTCTATACCCTACACTCTATACCATACACTCTATACTCTAGACCCTACACTCTATACCCTACACTCTACACTCTATACCCTACACTCTATACCATACACTCTATACCATGCACTCTATACTCTATACCATACACTCTATACCCTACAATCTACACTCTATACCCTACACTCTATACCCTACACTCTATACCCTACACTCTATACCCTACACTCTATACCCTACACTCTATACTCTATACCCTACACTCTATACCCTACACTCTATCCCCTACACTCTACACCCTACAATCTATACCCTACACTCTAAACTCTACACTCTATACCCTACACTCTATACCATACACTCTACACTCTACACCCTACACTCTATACCCTACACTCTACACCCTACACTCTACACTCTATACTCTACACTCTATACCCTACACTCTACACTCTATACCCTACACTAAATACCTTACACTCTATACCCTACAGTCTATACCATACACTCTATACCATACACTCCATACCCTACACTCTATACTTCACACTCTACACTCTATACCCTACACTCTACACTCTATACCCTACACTCTATACCCTACACTCTACACTCTATACCCTACACTCTACACTCTATACCCTACACTCTACACTCTATACCCTACACTCTATACCCTACACTCTATACCCTACACTCTATACCCTACACTCTACACTCTATACCCTACACTCTATACCATACACTCTATACCCTACACCCTACACTCTATACCATACACTCTATACCCTACACTCTACACTCTATACCCTACACTCTATACCCTACACTCTAAACTCTACACTCTATACCCTACACTCTACACTCTACACCCTACTCTATACCATACACTCTATACCCTACACTCTATACCATACACTCTATACCCTACACTCTACACTCTATACCCTACACTCTATACCATACAATCTATACCCTACACTCTACATTCTATACCCTACACTCTATACCCTACACTTTACACTCTATACCATTCACTCTATACCCTACACTCTATACCCTACACTCTACACTCTATACCCTACACTCTATACCCTACACTCTACACTCTATACCCTACACTCTATACCATACACTCTATACCATGCACTCTATACTCTATACCATACACTCTATACCCTACATTCTACACTCTACATCCTACACTCTATACCCTACACTCTATACCATACACCCTACACTCTGTACCATACACTCTATACCCTACACTCTACACTCTATACCCTACACTCTATACCATACACTCTATACCCTACACTCTACACTCTATACCATACACTCTATACCCTACACTCTATACCATACACTCTATACCCTACACTCTACACTCTATACCCTACACTCTATACCATACACTCTATACCCTACACTCTACATTCTATACCCTACACTCTATACCCTACACTTTACACTCTATACCCTTCACTCTATACCCTACACTCTATACCCTACACTCTACACTCTATACCCTACACTCTATACCCTACACTCTACACTCTATACCCTACACTCTATACTCTACACTCTATACCCTACAATCTAAACCCTACACTCAATACCATACACTCTATACCCTACACTCAACACTCTAAAACATACACTCTATACCCTACACTCTACACTCTATACCCTACACCGTACACTCTATACCATACACTCTATACCCTACACTCTACACTCTATACCCTACACTCTATACCCTACACTCTACACTCTATACCCTACACTCTATACCATACACCCTATAACCTACACTCTACACTTTACACCCTACACTCTACACTCTGTACCTTACACTCTATACCCTACACTCTACATTCTATACCTTACACTCTATACATTATACCCTATACTCTATACCCTACACTCTACACTCTATACCCTACACTCTATACCCTACAATGTACACTCTATACCCTACATTCTATACCCTACACTCTACACTCTATACCCTACACTCTATACTCTACACTCTATACCCTACAATCTAAACCCTACACTCTATACCCTACACTCTATACTCTATACCATACACTCTATACCCTACATTCTACACTCTATACCATACACTCTATACCCTACACTCTACACTCTACATCCTACACTCTATACCCTACACTCTATACCATACACCCTACACTCTGTACCATACACTCTATACCCTACACTCTACACTCTATACCCTACACTCTATACCATACACTCTATACCCTACACTCTACACTCTATACCATACACTCTATACCCTACACTCTATACCATACACTCTATACCCTACACTCTATACCCTACACTCTACACTCTATACCCTACACTCTACACTCTATACCATACACTCTTTACCATACACTCTATACCCTACACTCTACACTCTATACCCTACACTCTATACCCTACACTCTATACCCTATACCCTACACTCTATACCATACACTCTATACCCTACACTCTAGACTCTATACCCTACATTCTATACCCTACACTCTATACCCTACACTCTACACCCTACAATCTATACCCTACATTCTAAACTCTACACTCTATACCCTACACTCTATACCATACACTCTACACCCTACACTCTATACCATACACTCTATACCCTACACTCTATACCCTACAATCTACACTCTATACCCTACACTCTATACCCTACACTCTATACCCTACACTCTATACCCTACACTCTACACTCTATACCCTACACTCTATACCCTACACTCTATACCATACACTCTATACCATACACTCTACACTCTATACCCTACACTCTATACCCTACACTCTATACTCTATACCCTACACTCTATACCCTACACTCTATACCCTACACTCTACACCCTACAATCTATACCCTACACTCTAAACTCTACACTCTATACCCTACACTCTATACCATACACTCTACACTCTATACCCTACACTCTACACCCTACACTCTACACTCTATACCCTACACTCTATACCATACACTCTATACCCTAGACCCTACACTCTATACCCTACACTCTACACTCTATACCCTACACTCTATACCATACACTCTATACCATGCACTCTATACTCTATACCATACACTCTATACCCTACAATCTACACTCTATACCCTACACTCTATACCCTACACTCTATACCCTACACTCTATACCCTACACTCTATACTCTATACCCTACACTCTATACCCTACACTCTATCCCCTACACTCTACACCCTACAATCTATACCCTACACTCTAAACTCTACACTCTATACCCTACACTCTATACCATACACTCTACACTCTACACCCTACACTCTATACCCTACACTCTACACCCTACACTCTACACTCTATACCCTACACTCTATACCCTACACTCTACACTCTATACCCTACACTAAATACCTTACACTCTATACCCTACAGTCTATACCATACACTCTATACCATACACTCTATACCCTACACTCTATACTTCACACTCTACACTCTATACCCTACACTCTACACTCTATACCCTACACTCTATACCCTACACTCTACACTCTATACCCTACACTCTACACTCTATACCCTACACTCTACACTCTATACCCTACACTCTATACCCTACACTCTATACCCTACACTCTATACCCTACACTCTACACTCTATACCCTACACTCTATACCATACACTCTATACCCTACACTCTACACTCTATACCATACACTCTATACCCTACACTCTACACTCTATACCCTACACTCTATACCCTACACTCTAAACTCTACACTCTATACCCTACACTCTACACTCTACACCCTACTCTATACCATACACTCTATACCCTACACTCTATACCATACACTCTATACCCTACACTCTACACTCTATACCCTACACTCTATACCATACAATCTATACCCTACACTCTACATTCTATACCCTACACTCTATACCCTACACTTTACACTCTATACCCTTCACTCTATACCCTACACTCTATACCCTACACTCTACACTCTATACCCTACACTCTATACCCTACACTCTACACTCTATACCCTACACTCTATACCATACACTCTATACCATGCACTCTATACTCTATACCATACACTCTATACCCTACATTTTACACTCTACATCCTACACTCTATACCCTACACTCTATACCATACACCCTACACTCTGTACCATACACTCTATACCCTACACTCTACACTCTATACCCTACACTCTATACCATACACTCTATACCCTACACTCTACACTCTATACCATACACTCTATACCCTACACTCTATACCATACACTCTATACCCTACACTCTATACCCTACACTCTACACTCTATACCCTACACTCTACACTCTATACACTACACTCTATACCCTACAGTCTAAACTCTACACTCTATACCCTACACTCTACACTCTACACCCTACTCTATACCATACACTCTATACCCTACACTCTATACCATACACTCTATACCCTACACTCTACACTCTATACCCTACACTCTATACCATACACTCTATACCATACACTCTACATTCTATACCCTACACTCTATACCCTACACTTTACACTCTATACCCTTCACTCTATACCCTACACTCTATACCCTACACTCTATACCCTACACTCTACCCTCTATACCCTACACTCTATACCCTACAGTCTAAACTCTACACTCTATACCCTATACTCTACACCCTACTCTATACCATACACTCTATACCCTACACTCTATACCATACACTCTATACCCTACACTCTACACTCTATACCCTACACTCTATACCATACACTCTATACCCTACACTCTACATTCTATACCCTACACTCTATACCCTACACTTTACACTCTATACCCTTCACTCTATACCCTACACTCTATACCCTACACTCTACACTCTATACCCTACACTCTATACCCTACACTCTACACTCTATACCCTACACTCTATACTCTACACTCTATACCCTACAATCTAAACCCTACACTCAATACCATACACTCTATACCCTACACTCTACACTCTAAAACATACACTCTATACCCTACACTCTACACTCTATACCCTACACCGTACACTCTATACCATACACTCTATACCCTACACTCTACACTCTATACCCTACACTCTATACCCTACACTCTACACTCTATACCCTACACTCTATACCATACACCCTATAACCTACACTCTACACTTTACACCCTACACTCTACACTCTGTACCTTACACTCTATACCCTACACTCTACATTCTATACCTTACACTCTATACATTATACCCTATACTCTATACCCTACACTCTACACTCTATACCCTACACTCTATACCCTACAATGTACACTCTATACCCTACATTCTATACCCTACACTCTACACTCTATACCCTACACTCTATACTCTACACTCTATACCCTACAATCTAAACCCTACACTCTATACCCTACACTCTATACTCTATACCATACACTCTATACCCTACATTCTACACTCTATACCATACACTCTATACCCTACACTCTACACTCTACATCCTACACTCTATACCCTACACTCTATACCATACACCCTACACTCTGTACCATACACTCTATACCCTACACTCTACACTCTATACCCTACACTCTATACCATACACTCTATACCCTACACTCTACACTCTATACCATACACTCTATACCCTACACTCTATACCATACACTCTATACCCTACACTCTATACCCTACACTCTACACTCTATACCCTACACTCTACACTCTATACCATACACTCTTTACCATACACTCTATACCCTACACTCTACACTCTATACCCTACACTCTATACCCTACACTCTATACCCTATACCCTACACTCTATACCATACACTCTATACCCTACACTCTATACCCTACACTCTACACTCTATACCCTACACTCTATACCATACACCCTATACCCTACACTCTACACTCTATACCCTACACTCTATACCCTACACTATACACCCTACACTCTAAACTCTACCCTCTATACCCTACACTCTATACCCTACTCTCTACACTCTATACTCTATACCCTACACACTATACTCTATACCCTACACTCTATACCCTACACTCTATACCATAAACTCTATACCCTACACTCTGTACCCTACACTCTATACCCTACACTCTATACCATACACTCTATACCCTACACTCTATACCCTACATTCTATACCTTACACACTATACCCTACACTTTACACTCTATACCCTACATTCTATACCATACACTCTATACCCTACACTCTACACTCTATACCCTACACTCTATACCCTACACACTATACCCTACACTCTACACTCTATACCCTACACTCTATACCCTACACTCTACACTTTATACCCTACACTCTATACCTTACACTCTATACCATACACTCTATACCCTACACTCTATACCCTACACTCTATACCATACACTCTATACCCTACACTCTACGCTCTATACCCTACACTCTATACCATACACTCTATACCTCACACTCTACACTCTATACCCTACACTATACACTCTATACCATACACTCTTTACCATACACTCTATACCCTACACTCTACACTCTATACCCTACACTCTACACTCTATACCCTACACTCTATACCCTACACTCTATACCATACACTCTATACCATAGACTCTACACTCTATACCCTACACTCTATACCATACACTCTATACCCTACACCCTACACTATATACCATACACTCTATACCCTACACTCTATACCCTACACTCTATACTCTATACCCTACACTCTATACCCTACACTCTATACCCTACACTCTACACCCTACAATCTATACCCTACACTCTAAACTCTACACTCTATACCCTACACTCTATACCATACACTCTACACTCTATACCCTACACTCTATACCCTACACTCTACACCCTACACTCTATACCCTACACTCTATACCCTACACTCTATACCCTACAATCTACACTCTATACCCTACACTCTATACCCTACACTCTACACTCTATACCCTACACTCTATACTCTACACTCTATACCCTACAATCTAAACCCTACACTCAATACCATACACTCTATACCCTACACTCTACACTCTACACTCTATACCCTACACCGTACACTCTATACCATACACTCTATACCCTACACTCTACATTCTATACCCTACACTCTATACCCTACACTCTATACCCTTCACTCTATACCCTACACTCTATACCCTACACTCTACACTCTATACCCTACACTCTATACCCTACACTCTACACTCTATACCCTACACTCTATACCATACACTCTAAACCCTACATTCTACACTCTATACCATACACTCTATACCCTACACTCTACACTCTACATCCTACACTCTATACCCTACACTCTATACCATACACCCTACTCTATGTACCATACACTCTATACCCTACACTCTATACCCTACACTATATACCATACACTCTATACCCTACACTCTACATTCTATACCCTACACTCTATACCATACACTCTATACCCTACACTCTACATTCTATACCCTACACTCTATACCCTACACTCTACACTCTATACCCTCCACTCTATACCCTACACTCTATACCCTACACTCTACACTCTATACCCTACACTCTATACCCTACACTCTACACTCTATACCCTACACTCTATACCATACACTCTATACCCTACATTCTACACTCTATACCATACACTCTATACCCTACACTCTACACTCTACATCCTACATTCTATACCCCACACTCTATACCATACACTCTATACCCTACACTCTACACTCTATACCCTACACTCTATACCATACACTCTATACCCTACACTCTACATTCTATACCCTACACTCTATACCATACACTCTATACCCTACACTCTATACCCTACACTCTACACTCTATACCCTACACTCTACCATACACTCTACACTCTAAACGCTACACTCTACACTCTATACCCTTCACTCTCTACCCTACACTCTATACCCTACACTCTACTCTATACCCTACACTCTATACCCTACACTCTACACTCTATACCCTACACTCTATACAATACACTCTATACCCTACACTCTACACTCTATTCCCTACACTCTATACCATACACTCTATACCCTACACCATACACTCTATACCCTACACTCTATACCCTACACTCTATACCCTACACTCTACACTCTATACCCTACACTCTATACCCTACACTCTATGCCCTACACTCTACGCTCTATACCCTACACTATATACCCTACACTCTAAACTCTACACTCTGCACTCTACACTCTATACCATACACTCTATACCCTACACTCTATACCCTACACTCTACACTCTATACCCTACACTCTATACCATACACCCTATACCCTACACTCTACACTCTATACCCTACACTCTATACCCTACACTATACACCCTACACTCTAAACTCTACCCTCTATACCCTACACTCTATACCCTACTCTCTACACTCTATACTCTATACCCTACACACTATACTCTATACCCTACACTCTATACCCTACACTCTATACCATAAACTCTATACCCTACACTCTGTACCCTACACTCTATACCCTACACTCTATACCATACACTCTATACCCTACACTCTATACCCTACATTCTATACCTTACACACTATACCCTACACTTTACACTCTATACCCTACATTCTATACCATACACTCTATACCCTACACTCTACACTCTATACCCTACACTCTATACCCTACACACTATACCCTGCACTCTACACTCTATACCCTACACTCTATACCCTACACTCTACACTCTATACCCTACACTCTATACCTTACACTCTATACCATACACTCTATACCCTACACTCTATACCCTACACTCTATACCATACACTCTATACCCTACACTCTACGCTCTATACCCTACACTCTATACCATACACTCTATACCTCACACTCTACACTCTATACCCTACACTATACACTCTATACCATACACTCTTTACCATACACTCTATACCCTACACTCTACACTCTATACCCTACACTCTACACTCTATACCCTACACTCTATACCCTACACTCTATACCATACACTCTATACCATACACTCTACACTCTATACCCTACACTCTATACCATACACTCTATACCCTACACCCTACACTATATACCATACACTCTATACCCTACACTCTATACCCTACACTCTATACTCTATACCCTACACTCTATACCCTACACTCTATACCCTACACTCTACACCCTACAATCTATACCCTACACTCTAAACTCTACACTCTATACCCTACACTCTATACCATACACTCTACACTCTATACCCTACACTCTATACCCTACACTCTACACTCTATACCCTACACTCTATACCATACACTCTATACTCTAGACCCTACACTCTATACCCTACACTCTACACTCTATACCCTACACTCTATACCATACACTCTATACCATGCACTCTATACTCTATACCATACACTCTATACCCTACAATCTACACTCTATACCATACACTCTATACCCTACACTCTATACCCTACACTCTATACCCTACACTCTATACCCTACACTCTATACTCTATACCCTACACTCTATACCCTACACTCTATACCCTACACTCTACACCCTACAATCTATACCCTACACTCTAAACTCTACACTCTATACCCTACACTCTATACCATACACTCTACACCCTACACCCTACACTCTATACCCTACACTCTACACCCTACACTCTACACTCTATACCCTACACTCTATGCCCTACACTCTACACTCTATACCCTACACTAAATACCTTACACTATATACCCTACAGTCTATACCATACACTCTATACCATACACTCTATACCCTACACTCTATACTTCACACTCTACACTCTATACCCTACACTCTACACTCTATACCCTACACTCTATACCCTACAGTCTTTACCATACACTCTATACCCTACACTCTACACTCTATACCCTACACTCTACACTCTATACCCTACACTCTATACCCTACACTCTATACCCTACACTCTATACCCTACACTCTACACTCTGTACCTTACACTCTATACCCTACACTCTACATTCTATACCTTACACTCTATACATTATACCCTATACTCTATACCCTACACTCTACACTCTATACCCTACACTCTATACCCTACAATCTACACTCTATACCCTACACTCTATACCCTACACTCTACACTCTATACCCTACACTCTATACTCTACACTCTATACCCTACAATCTAAACCCTACACTCTATACCCTACACTCTATACTCTATACCATACACTCTATACCCTACATTCTACACTCTATACCATACACTCTATACCCTACACTCTACACTCTATACACTACACTCTATACCCTACACTCTATACCCTACACTCTATACCCTACACTCTATACCCTACACTCTACTCTCTATACCCTACACTCTATACCCTACACTCTAAACTCTACACTCTATACCCTACACTCTACACTCTACACCCTACTCTATACCATACACTCTATACCCTACACTCTATACCATACACTCTATACCCTACACTCTACACTCTATACCCTACACTCTATACCATAAACTCTATACCCTACACTCTGTACCCTACACTCTATACCCTACACTCTATACCATACACTCTATACCCTACACTCTATACCCTACATTCTATACCTTACACACTATACCCTACACTTTACACTCTATACCCTACACTCTATACCATACACTCTATACCCTACACTCTACACTCTATACCCTACACTCTATACCCTACACACTATACCCTACACTCTACACTCTATACCCTACACTCTATACCCTACATTCTATACCCTACACTCTACACTCTATACCCTACACTCTATACCTTAAACTCTATACCCTACACTCTATACCCTACACTCTATACCCTACACTCTATACCATACACTCTATACCCTACACTCTACGCTCTATACCCTACACTCTATACCCTACACTCTATACCTCACACTCTACACTCTATACCCTACACTATACACTCTATACCATACACTCTTTACCATACACTCTATACCCTACACTCTACACTCTATACCCTACACGCTACACTCTATACCCTACACTCTATACCCTACACTCTATACCATACACTCTATACCATACACTCTACACTCTATACCCTACACTCTATACCATACACTCTATACCCTACACCCTACACTATATACCATACACTCTATACCCTACACTCTATACCCTACACTCTATACTCTATACCCTACACTCTATACCCTACACTCTATACCCTACACTCTACACCCTACAATCTATACCCTACACTCTAAACTCTACACTCTATACCCTACACTCTATACCATACACTCTACACTCTATACCCTACACTCTACACCCTACACTCTACACTCTATACCCTACACTCTATACCATACACTCTATACTCTAGACCCTACACTCTATACCCTACACTCTACACTCTATACCCTACACTCTATACCATACACTCTATACCATGCACTCTATACTCTATACCATACACTCTATACCCTACAATCTACACTCTATACCCTACACTCTATACCCTACACTCTATACCCTACACTCTATACCCTACACTCTATACCCTACACTCTATACTCTATACCCTACACTCTATACCCTACACTCTATCCCCTACACTCTACACCCTACAATCTATACCCTACACTCTAAACTCTACACTCTATACCCTACACTCTATACCATACACTCTACACTCTACACCCTACACTCTATACCCTACACTCTACACCCTACACTCTACACTCTATACTCTACACTCTATACCCTACACTCTACACTCTATACCCTACACTAAATACCTTACACTCTATACCCTACAGTCTATACCATACACTCTATACCATACACTCCATACCCTACACTCTATACTTCACACTCTACACTCTATACCCTACACTCTACACTCTATACCCTACACTCTATACCCTACACTCTACACTCTATACCCTACACTCTACACTCTATACCCTACACTCTACACTCTATACCCTACACTCTATACCCTACACTCTATACCCTACACTCTATACCCTACACTCTACACTCTATACCCTACACTCTATACCATACACTCTATACCCTACACCCTACACTCTATACCATACACTCTATACCCTACACTCTACACTCTATACCCTACACTCTATACCCTACACTCTAAACTCTACACTCTATACCCTACACTCTACACTCTACACCCTACTCTATACCATACACTCTATACCCTACACTCTATACCATACACTCTATACCCTACACTCTACACTCTATACCCTACACTCTATACCATACAATCTATACCCTACACTCTACATTCTATACCCTACACTCTATACCCTACACTTTACACTCTATACCATTCACTCTATACCCTACACTCTATACCCTACACTCTACACTCTATACCCTACACTCTATACCCTACACTCTACACTCTATACCCTACACTCTATACCATACACTCTATACCATGCACTCTATACTCTATACCATACACTCTATACCCTACATTCTACACTCTACATCCTACACTCTATACCCTACACTCTATACCATACACCCTACACTCTGTACCATACACTCTATACCCTACACTCTACACTCTATACCCTACACTCTATACCATACACTCTATACCCTACACTCTACACTCTATACCATACACTCTATACCCTACACTCTATACCATACACTCTATACCCTACACTCTACACTCTATACCCTACACTCTATACCATACACTCTATACCCTACACTCTACATTCTATACCCTACACTCTATACCCTACACTTTACACTCTATACCCTTCACTCTATACCCTACACTCTATACCCTACACTCTACACTCTATACCCTACACTCTATACCCTACACTCTACACTCTATACCCTACACTCTATACTCTACACTCTATACCCTACAATCTAAACCCTACACTCAATACCATACACTCTATACCCTACACTCTACACTCTAAAACATACACTCTATACCCTACACTCTACACTCTATACCCTACACCGTACACTCTATACCATACACTCTATACCCTACACTCTACACTCTATACCCTACACTCTATACCCTACACTCTACACTCTA
Organism: Ranitomeya imitator; assembly: GCF_032444005.1. Lineage (NCBI taxonomy): Eukaryota > Metazoa > Chordata > Amphibia > Anura > Dendrobatidae > Ranitomeya > Ranitomeya imitator. Next base: position 96,243 of record NW_027194462.1, read on the forward strand.
TACCCTACACTCTATACCATACACCCTATAACCTACACTCTACACTTTACACCCTACACTCTACACTCTGTACCTTACACTCTATACCCTACACTCTACATTCTATACCTTACACTCTATACATTATACCCTATACTCTATACCCTACACTCTACACTCTATACCCTACACTCTATACCCTACAATGTACACTCTATACCCTACATTCTATACCCTACACTCTACACTCTATACCCTACACTCTATACTCTACACTCTATACCCTACAATCTAAACCCTACACTCTATACCCTACACTCTATACTCTATACCATACACTCTATACCCTACATTCTACACTCTATACCATACACTCTATACCCTACACTCTACACTCTACATCCTACACTCTATACCCTACACTCTATACCATACACCCTACACTCTGTACCATACACTCTATACCCTACACTCTACACTCTATACCCTACACTCTATACCATACACTCTATACCCTACACTCTACACTCTATACCATACACTCTATACCCTACACTCTATACCATACACTCTATACCCTACACTCTATACCCTACACTCTACACTCTATACCCTACACTCTACACTCTATACCATACACTCTTTACCATACACTCTATACCCTACACTCTACACTCTATACCCTACACTCTATACCCTACACTCTATACCCTATACCCTACACTCTATACCATACACTCTATACCCTACACTCTAGACTCTATACCCTACATTCTATACCCTACACTCTATACCCTACACTCTACACCCTACAATCTATACCCTACATTCTAAACTCTACACTCTATACCCTACACTCTATACCATACACTCTACACCCTACACTCTATACCATACACTCTATACCCTACACTCTATACCCTACAATCTACACTCTATACCCTACACTCTATACCCTACACTCTATACCCTACACTCTATACCCTACACTCTACACTCTATACCCTACACTCTATACCCTACACTCTATACCATACACTCTATACCATACACTCTACACTCTATACCCTACACTCTATACCCTACACTCTATACTCTATACCCTACACTCTATACCCTACACTCTATACCCTACACTCTACACCCTACAATCTATACCCTACACTCTAAACTCTACACTCTATACCCTACACTCTATACCATACACTCTACACTCTATACCCTACACTCTACACCCTACACTCTACACTCTATACCCTACACTCTATACCATACACTCTATACCCTAGACCCTACACTCTATACCCTACACTCTACACTCTATACCCTACACTCTATACCATACACTCTATACCATGCACTCTATACTCTATACCATACACTCTATACCCTACAATCTACACTCTATACCCTACACTCTATACCCTACACTCTATACCCTACACTCTATACCCTACACTCTATACTCTATACCCTACACTCTATACCCTACACTCTATCCCCTACACTCTACACCCTACAATCTATACCCTACACTCTAAACTCTACACTCTATACCCTACACTCTATACCATACACTCTACACTCTACACCCTACACTCTATACCCTACACTCTACACCCTACACTCTACACTCTATACCCTACACTCTATACCCTACACTCTACACTCTATACCCTACACTAAATACCTTACACTCTATACCCTACAGTCTATACCATACACTCTATACCATACACTCTATACCCTACACTCTATACTTCACACTCTACACTCTATACCCTACACTCTACACTCTATACCCTACACTCTATACCCTACACTCTACACTCTATACCCTACACTCTACACTCTATACCCTACACTCTACACTCTATACCCTACACTCTATACCCTACACTCTATACCCTACACTCTATACCCTACACTCTACACTCTATACCCTACACTCTATACCATACACTCTATACCCTACACTCTACACTCTATACCATACACTCTATACCCTACACTCTACACTCTATACCCTACACTCTATACCCTACACTCTAAACTCTACACTCTATACCCTACACTCTACACTCTACACCCTACTCTATACCATACACTCTATACCCTACACTCTATACCATACACTCTATACCCTACACTCTACACTCTATACCCTACACTCTATACCATACAATCTATACCCTACACTCTACATTCTATACCCTACACTCTATACCCTACACTTTACACTCTATACCCTTCACTCTATACCCTACACTCTATACCCTACACTCTACACTCTATACCCTACACTCTATACCCTACACTCTACACTCTATACCCTACACTCTATACCATACACTCTATACCATGCACTCTATACTCTATACCATACACTCTATACCCTACATTTTACACTCTACATCCTACACTCTATACCCTACACTCTATACCATACACCCTACACTCTGTACCATACACTCTATACCCTACACTCTACACTCTATACCCTACACTCTATACCATACACTCTATACCCTACACTCTACACTCTATACCATACACTCTATACCCTACACTCTATACCATACACTCTATACCCTACACTCTATACCCTACACTCTACACTCTATACCCTACACTCTACACTCTATACACTACACTCTATACCCTACAGTCTAAACTCTACACTCTATACCCTACACTCTACACTCTACACCCTACTCTATACCATACACTCTATACCCTACACTCTATACCATACACTCTATACCCTACACTCTACACTCTATACCCTACACTCTATACCATACACTCTATACCATACACTCTACATTCTATACCCTACACTCTATACCCTACACTTTACACTCTATACCCTTCACTCTATACCCTACACTCTATACCCTACACTCTATACCCTACACTCTACCCTCTATACCCTACACTCTATACCCTACAGTCTAAACTCTACACTCTATACCCTATACTCTACACCCTACTCTATACCATACACTCTATACCCTACACTCTATACCATACACTCTATACCCTACACTCTACACTCTATACCCTACACTCTATACCATACACTCTATACCCTACACTCTACATTCTATACCCTACACTCTATACCCTACACTTTACACTCTATACCCTTCACTCTATACCCTACACTCTATACCCTACACTCTACACTCTATACCCTACACTCTATACCCTACACTCTACACTCTATACCCTACACTCTATACTCTACACTCTATACCCTACAATCTAAACCCTACACTCAATACCATACACTCTATACCCTACACTCTACACTCTAAAACATACACTCTATACCCTACACTCTACACTCTATACCCTACACCGTACACTCTATACCATACACTCTATACCCTACACTCTACACTCTATACCCTACACTCTATACCCTACACTCTACACTCTATACCCTACACTCTATACCATACACCCTATAACCTACACTCTACACTTTACACCCTACACTCTACACTCTGTACCTTACACTCTATACCCTACACTCTACATTCTATACCTTACACTCTATACATTATACCCTATACTCTATACCCTACACTCTACACTCTATACCCTACACTCTATACCCTACAATGTACACTCTATACCCTACATTCTATACCCTACACTCTACACTCTATACCCTACACTCTATACTCTACACTCTATACCCTACAATCTAAACCCTACACTCTATACCCTACACTCTATACTCTATACCATACACTCTATACCCTACATTCTACACTCTATACCATACACTCTATACCCTACACTCTACACTCTACATCCTACACTCTATACCCTACACTCTATACCATACACCCTACACTCTGTACCATACACTCTATACCCTACACTCTACACTCTATACCCTACACTCTATACCATACACTCTATACCCTACACTCTACACTCTATACCATACACTCTATACCCTACACTCTATACCATACACTCTATACCCTACACTCTATACCCTACACTCTACACTCTATACCCTACACTCTACACTCTATACCATACACTCTTTACCATACACTCTATACCCTACACTCTACACTCTATACCCTACACTCTATACCCTACACTCTATACCCTATACCCTACACTCTATACCATACACTCTATACCCTACACTCTATACCCTACACTCTACACTCTATACCCTACACTCTATACCATACACCCTATACCCTACACTCTACACTCTATACCCTACACTCTATACCCTACACTATACACCCTACACTCTAAACTCTACCCTCTATACCCTACACTCTATACCCTACTCTCTACACTCTATACTCTATACCCTACACACTATACTCTATACCCTACACTCTATACCCTACACTCTATACCATAAACTCTATACCCTACACTCTGTACCCTACACTCTATACCCTACACTCTATACCATACACTCTATACCCTACACTCTATACCCTACATTCTATACCTTACACACTATACCCTACACTTTACACTCTATACCCTACATTCTATACCATACACTCTATACCCTACACTCTACACTCTATACCCTACACTCTATACCCTACACACTATACCCTACACTCTACACTCTATACCCTACACTCTATACCCTACACTCTACACTTTATACCCTACACTCTATACCTTACACTCTATACCATACACTCTATACCCTACACTCTATACCCTACACTCTATACCATACACTCTATACCCTACACTCTACGCTCTATACCCTACACTCTATACCATACACTCTATACCTCACACTCTACACTCTATACCCTACACTATACACTCTATACCATACACTCTTTACCATACACTCTATACCCTACACTCTACACTCTATACCCTACACTCTACACTCTATACCCTACACTCTATACCCTACACTCTATACCATACACTCTATACCATAGACTCTACACTCTATACCCTACACTCTATACCATACACTCTATACCCTACACCCTACACTATATACCATACACTCTATACCCTACACTCTATACCCTACACTCTATACTCTATACCCTACACTCTATACCCTACACTCTATACCCTACACTCTACACCCTACAATCTATACCCTACACTCTAAACTCTACACTCTATACCCTACACTCTATACCATACACTCTACACTCTATACCCTACACTCTATACCCTACACTCTACACCCTACACTCTATACCCTACACTCTATACCCTACACTCTATACCCTACAATCTACACTCTATACCCTACACTCTATACCCTACACTCTACACTCTATACCCTACACTCTATACTCTACACTCTATACCCTACAATCTAAACCCTACACTCAATACCATACACTCTATACCCTACACTCTACACTCTACACTCTATACCCTACACCGTACACTCTATACCATACACTCTATACCCTACACTCTACATTCTATACCCTACACTCTATACCCTACACTCTATACCCTTCACTCTATACCCTACACTCTATACCCTACACTCTACACTCTATACCCTACACTCTATACCCTACACTCTACACTCTATACCCTACACTCTATACCATACACTCTAAACCCTACATTCTACACTCTATACCATACACTCTATACCCTACACTCTACACTCTACATCCTACACTCTATACCCTACACTCTATACCATACACCCTACTCTATGTACCATACACTCTATACCCTACACTCTATACCCTACACTATATACCATACACTCTATACCCTACACTCTACATTCTATACCCTACACTCTATACCATACACTCTATACCCTACACTCTACATTCTATACCCTACACTCTATACCCTACACTCTACACTCTATACCCTTCACTCTATACCCTACACTCTATACCCTACACTCTACACTCTATACCCTACACTCTATACCCTACACTCTACACTCTATACCCTACACTCTATACCATACACTCTATACCCTACATTCTACACTCTATACCATACACTCTATACCCTACACTCTACACTCTACATCCTACATTCTATACCCCACACTCTATACCATACACTCTATACCCTACACTCTACACTCTATACCCTACACTCTATACCATACACTCTATACCCTACACTCTACATTCTATACCCTACACTCTATACCATACACTCTATACCCTACACTCTATACCCTACACTCTACACTCTATACCCTACACTCTACCATACACTCTACACTCTAAACGCTACACTCTACACTCTATACCCTTCACTCTCTACCCTACACTCTATACCCTACACTCTACTCTATACCCTACACTCTATACCCTACACTCTACACTCTATACCCTACACTCTATACAATACACTCTATACCCTACACTCTACACTCTATTCCCTACACTCTATACCATACACTCTATACCCTACACCATACACTCTATACCCTACACTCTATACCCTACACTCTATACCCTACACTCTACACTCTATACCCTACACTCTATACCCTACACTCTATGCCCTACACTCTACGCTCTATACCCTACACTATATACCCTACACTCTAAACTCTACACTCTGCACTCTACACTCTATACCATACACTCTATACCCTACACTCTATACCCTACACTCTACACTCTATACCCTACACTCTATACCATACACCCTATACCCTACACTCTACACTCTATACCCTACACTCTATACCCTACACTATACACCCTACACTCTAAACTCTACCCTCTATACCCTACACTCTATACCCTACTCTCTACACTCTATACTCTATACCCTACACACTATACTCTATACCCTACACTCTATACCCTACACTCTATACCATAAACTCTATACCCTACACTCTGTACCCTACACTCTATACCCTACACTCTATACCATACACTCTATACCCTACACTCTATACCCTACATTCTATACCTTACACACTATACCCTACACTTTACACTCTATACCCTACATTCTATACCATACACTCTATACCCTACACTCTACACTCTATACCCTACACTCTATACCCTACACACTATACCCTACACTCTACACTCTATACCCTACACTCTATACCCTACACTCTACACTCTATACCCTACACTCTATACCTTACACTCTATACCATACACTCTATACCCTACACTCTATACCCTACACTCTATACCATACACTCTATACCCTACACTCTACGCTCTATACCCTACACTCTATACCATACACTCTATACCTCACACTCTACACTCTATACCCTACACTATACACTCTATACCATACACTCTTTACCATACACTCTATACCCTACACTCTACACTCTATACCCTACACTCTACACTCTATACCCTACACTCTATACCCTACACTCTATACCATACACTCTATACCATACACTCTACACTCTATACCCTACACTCTATACCATACACTCTATACCCTACACCCTACACTATATACCATACACTCTATACCCTACACTCTATACCCTACACTCTATACTCTATACCCTACACTCTATACCCTACACTCTATACCCTACACTCTACACCCTACAATCTATACCCTACACTCTAAACTCTACACTCTATACCCTACACTCTATACCATACACTCTACACTCTATACCCTACACTCTATACCCTACACTCTACACTCTATACCCTACACTCTATACCATACACTCTATACTCTAGACCCTACACTCTATACCCTACACTCTACACTCTATACCCTACACTCTATACCATACACTCTATACCATGCACTCTATACTCTATACCATACACTCTATACCCTACAATCTACACTCTATACCATACACTCTATACCCTACACTCTATACCCTACACTCTATACCCTACACTCTATACCCTACACTCTATACTCTATACCCTACACTCTATACCCTACACTCTATACCCTACACTCTACACCCTACAATCTATACCCTACACTCTAAACTCTACACTCTATACCCTACACTCTATACCATACACTCTACACCCTACACCCTACACTCTATACCCTACACTCTACACCCTACACTCTACACTCTATACCCTACACTCTATGCCCTACACTCTACACTCTATACCCTACACTAAATACCTTACACTATATACCCTACAGTCTATACCATACACTCTATACCATACACTCTATACCCTACACTCTATACTTCACACTCTACACTCTATACCCTACACTCTACACTCTATACCCTACACTCTATACCCTACAGTCTTTACCATACACTCTATACCCTACACTCTACACTCTATACCCTACACTCTACACTCTATACCCTACACTCTATACCCTACACTCTATACCCTACACTCTATACCCTACACTCTACACTCTATACCCTACACTCTATACCATACACTCTATACCCTACACCCTACACTCTATACCATACACTCTATACCCTACACTCTACACTCTATACCCTACACTCTATACCCTACACTCTAAACTCTACACTCTATACCCTACACTCTACACTCTACACCCTACTCTATACCATACACTCTATACCCTACACTCTATACCATACACTCTATACCCTACACTCTACACTCTATACCCTACACTCTATACCATACACTCTAAACCCTACACTCTACATTCTATACCCTACACTCTATACCCTACACTTTACACTCTATACCCTTCACTCTATACCCTACACTCTATACCCTACACTCTACACTCTATACCCTACACTCTATACCCTACACTCTACACTCTATACCCTACACTCTATACCATACACTCTATACCCTACAATCTACACTCTATACCATACACTCTATACCCTACACTCTATACCCTACACTCTATACCCTACACTCTATACCCTACACTCTATACTCTATACCCTACACTCTATACCCTACACTCTATACCCTACACTCTACACCCTACAATCTATACCCTACACTCTAAACTCTACACTCTATACCCTACACTCTATACCATACACTCTACACCCTACACCCTACACTCTATACCCTACACTCTACACCCTACACTCTACACTCTATACCCTACACTCTATGCCCTACACTCTACACTCTATACCCTACACTAAATACCTTACACTATATACCCTACAGTCTATACCATACACTCTATACCATACACTCTATACCCTACACTCTATACTTCACACTCTACACTCTATACCCTACACTCTACACTCTATACCCTACACTCTATACCCTACAGTCTTTACCATACACTCTATACCCTACACTCTACACTCTATACCCTACACTCTACACTCTATACCCTACACTCTATACCCTACACTCTATACCCTACACTCTATACCCTACACTCTACACTCTATACCCTACACTCTATACCATACACTCTATACCCTACACCCTACACTCTATACCATACACTCTATACCCTACACTCTACACTCTATACCCTACACTCTATACCCTACACTCTAAACTCTACACTCTATACCCTACACTCTACACTCTACACCCTACTCTATACCATACACTCTATACCCTACACTCTATACCATACACTCTATACCCTACACTCTACACTCTATACCCTACACTCTATACCATACACTCTATACCCTACACTCTACATTCTATACCCTACACTCTATACCCTACACTTTACACTCTATACCCTTCACTCTATACCCTACACTCTATACCCTACACTCTACACTCTATACCCTACACTCTATACCCTACACTCTACACTCTATACCCTACACTCTATACCATACACTCTATACCATGCACTCTATACTCTATACCATACACTCTATACCCTACACTCTACACTCTATACCCTACACTCTATACCATACACCCTACACTCTGTACCATACACTCTATACCCTACACTCTACACTCTATACCCTACACTCTATACCATACACTCTATACCCTACACTCTACACTCTATACCATACACTCTATACCCTACACTCTATACCATACACTCTATACCCTACACTCTATACACTACACTCTACACTCTATACACTACACTCTATACCCTACACTCTATACCCTACACTCTATACCCTACACTCTATACCCTACACTCTACCCTCTATACCCTACACTCTATACCCTACACTCTAAACTCTACACTCTATACCCTACACTCTACACTCTACACTCTACACCCTACTCTATACCATACACTCTATACCCTACACTCTATACCATACACTCTATACCCTACACTCTACACTCTATACCCTACACTCTATACCATACACTCTATACCCTACACTCTACATTCTATACCCTACACTCTATACCCTACACTTTACACTCTATACCCTTCACTCTATACCCTACACTCTATACCCTACACTCTACACTCTATACCCTACACTCTATACCCTACACTCTACACTCTATACCCTACACTCTATACTCTACACTCTATACCCTACAATCTAAACCCTACACTCAATACCATACACTCTATACCCTACACTCTACACTCTAAAACATACACTCTATACCCTACACTCTACACTCTATACCCTACACCGTACACTCTATACCATACACTCTATACCCTACACTCTACACTCTATACCCTACACTCTATACCCTACACTCTACACTCTATACCCTACACTCTATACCATACACCCTATAACCTACACTCTACACTTTACACCCTACACTCTACACTCTGTACCTTACACTCTATACCCTACACTCTACATTCTATACCTTACACTCTATACATTATACCCTATACTCTATACCCTACACTCTACACTCTATACCCTACACTCCATACCCTACAATGTACACTCTATACCCTACATTCTATACCCTACACTCTACACTCTATACCCTACACTCTATACTCTACACTCTATACCCTACAATCTAAACCCTACACTCTATACCCTACACTCTATACTCTATACCATACACTCTATACCCTACATTCTACACTCTATACCATACACTCTATACCCTACACTCTACACTCTACATCCTACACTCTATACCCTACACTCTATACCATACACCCTACACTCTGTACCATACACTCTATACCCTACACTCTACACTCTATACCCTACACTCTATACCATACACTCTATACCCTACACTCTACACTCTATACCATACACTCTATACCCTACACTCTATACCATACACTCTATACCCTACACTCTATACCCTACACTCTACACTCTATACCCTACACTCTACACTCTATACCATACACTCTTTACCATACACTCTATACCCTACACTCTACACTCTATACCCTACACTCTATACCCTACACTCTATACCCTATACCCTACACTCTATACCATACACTCTATACCCTACACTCTAGACTCTATACCCTACATTCTATACCCTACACTCTATACCCTACACTCTACACCCTACAATCTATACCCTACATTCTAAACTCTACACTCTATACCCTACACTCTATACCATACACTCTACACCCTACACTCTATACCATACACTCTATACCCTACACTCTATACCCTACAATCTACACTCTATACCCTACACTCTATACCCTACACTCTATACCCTACACTCTATACCCTACACTCTACACTCTATACCCTACACTCTATACCATACACTCTATACCCTACACTCTATACCCTACACTCTATACCCTACACTCTATACCCTACACTCTACACCCTACAATCTATACCCTACACTCTAAACTCTACACTCTATACCCTACACTCTATACCATACACTCTACACTCTATACCCTACACTCTATACCCTACACTCTACACCCTACACTCTATACCCTACACTCTATACCCTACACTCTATACCCTACAATCTACACTCTATACCCTACACTCTATACCCTACACTCTACACTCTATACCCTACACTCTATACTCTACACTCTATACCCTACAATCTAAACCCTACACTCAATACCATACACTCTATACCCTACACTCTACACTCTACACTCTATACCCTACACCGTACACTCTATACCATACACTCTATACCCTACACTCTACATTCTATACCCTACACTCTATACCCTACACTCTACACTCTATACCCTTCACTCTATACCCTACACTCTATACCCTACACTCTACACTCTATACCCTACACTCTATACCCTACACTCTACACTCTATACCCTACACTCTATACCATACACTCTAAACCCTACATTCTACACTCTATACCATACACTCTATACCCTACACTCTACACTCTACATCCTACACTCTATACCCTACACTCTATACCATACACCCTACTCTATGTACCATACACTCTATACCCTACACTCTATACCCTACACTATATACCATACACTCTATACCCTACACTCTACATTCTATACCCTACACTCTATACCATACACTCTATACCCTACACTCTACATTCTATACCCTACACTCTATACCCTACACTCTACACTCTATACCCTTCACTCTATACCCTACACTCTATACCCTACACTCTACACTCTATACCCTACACTCTATACCCTACACTCTACACTCTATACCCTACACTCTATACCATACACTCTATACCCTACATTCTACACTCTATACCATACACTCTATACCCTACACTCTACACTCTACATCCTACATTCTATACCCCACACTCTATACCATACACTCTATACCCTACACTCTACACTCTATACCCTACACTCTATACCATACACTCTATACCCTACACTCTACATTCTATACCCTACACTCTATACCATACACTCTATACCCTACACTCTATACCCTACACTCTACACTCTATACCCTACACTCTACCATACACTCTACACTCTAAACGCTACACTCTACACTCTATACCCTTCACTCTCTACCCTACACTCTATACCCTACACTCTACTCTATACCCTACACTCTATACCCTACACTCTACACTCTATACCCTACACTCTATACAATACACTCTATACCCTACACTCTACACTCTATTCCCTACACTCTATACCATACACTCTATACCCTACACCATACACTCTATACCCTACACTCTATACCCTACACTCTATACCCTACACTCTACACTCTATACCCTACACTCTATACCCTACACTCTATGCCCTACACTCTACGCTCTAAACCCTACACTATATACCCTACACTCTAAACTCTACACTCTGCACTCTACACTCTATACCATACACTCTATACCCTACACTCTATACCCTACACTCTACACTCTATACCCTACACTCTATACCATACACCCTATACCCTACACTCTACACTCTATACCCTACACTCTATACCCTACACTATACACCCTACACTCTAAACTCTACCCTCTATACCCTACACTCTATACCCTACTCTCTACACTCTATACTCTATACCCTACACACTATACTCTATACCCTACACTCTATACCCTACACTCTATACCATAAACTCTATACCCTACACTCTGTACCCTACACTCTATACCCTACACTCTATACCATACACTCTATACCCTACACTCTATACCCTACATTCTATACCTTACACACTATACCCTACACTTTACACTCTATACCCTACATTCTATACCATACACTCTATACCCTACACTCTACACTCTATACCCTACACTCTATACCCTACACACTATACCCTACACTCTACACTCTATACCCTACAGTCTATACCCTACACTCTACACTCTATACCCTACACTCTATACCTTACACTCTATACCATACACTCTATACCCTACACTCTATACCCTACACTCTATACCATACACTCTATACCCTACACTCTACGCTCTATACCCTACACTCTATACCATACACTCTATACCTCACACTCTACACTCTATACCCTACACTATACACTCTATACCATACACTCTTTACCATACACTCTATACCCTACACTCTACACTCTATACCCTACACTCTACACTCTATACCCTACACTCTATACCCTACACTCTATACCATACACTCTATACCATACACTCTACACTCTATACCCTACACTCTATACCATACACTCTATACCCTACACCCTACACTATATACCATACACTCTATACCCTACACTCTATACCCTACACTCTATACTCTATACCCTACACTCTATACCCTACACTCTATACCCTACACTCTACACCCTACAATCTATACCCTACACTCTAAACTCTACACTCTATACCCTACACTCTATACCATACACTCTACACTCTATACCCTACACTCTATACCCTACACTCTACACTCTATACCCTACACTCTATACCATACACTCTATACTCTAGACCCTACACTCTATACCCTACACTCTACACTCTATACCCTACACTCTATACCATACACTCTATACCATGCACTCTATACTCTATACCATACACTCTATACCCTACAATCTACACTCTATACCATACACTCTATACCCTACACTCTATACCCTACACTCTATACCCTACACTCTATACCCTACACTCTATACCCTACACTCTATACCCTACACTCTACACCCTACAATCTATACCCTACACTCTAAACTCTACACTCTATACCCTACACTCTATACCATACACTCTACACCCTACACCCTACACTCTATACCCTACACTCTACACCCTACACTCTACACTCTATACCCTACACTCTATGCCCTACACTCTACACTCTATACCCTACACTAAATACCTTACACTATATACCCTACAGTCTATACCATACACTCTATACCATACACTCTATACCCTACACTCTATACTTCACACTCTACACTCTATACCCTACACTCTACACTCTATACCCTACACTCTATACCCTACAGTCTTTACCATACACTCTATACCCTACACTCTACACTCTATACCCTACACTCTACACTCTATACCCTACACTCTATACCCTACACTCTATACCCTACACTCTATACCCTACACTCTACACTCTATACCCTACACTCTATACCATACACTCTATACCCTACACCCTACACTCTATACCATACACTCTATACCCTACACTCTACACTCTATACCCTACACTCTATACCCTACACTCTAAACTCTACACTCTATACCCTACACTCTACACTCTACACCCTACTCTATACCATACACTCTATACCCTACACTCTATACCATACACTCTATACCCTACACTCTACACTCTATACCCTACACTCTATACCATACACTCTATACCCTACACTCTACATTCTATACCCTACACTCTATACCCTACACTTTACACTCTATACCCTTCACTCTATACCCTACACTCTATACCCTACACTCTACACTCTATACCCTACACTCTATACCCTACACTCTACACTCTATACCCTACACTCTATACCATACACTCTATACCATGCACTCTATACTCTATACCATACACTCTATACCCTACACTCTACACTCTATACCCTACACTCTATACCATACACCCTACACTCTGTACCATACACTCTATACCCTACACTCTACACTCTATACCCTACACTCTATACCATACACTCTATACCCTACACTCTACACTCTATACCATACACTCTATACCCTACACTCTATACCATACACTCTATACCCTACACTCTATACACTACACTCTACACTCTATACACTACACTCTATACCCTACACTCTATACCCTACACTCTATACCCTACACTCTATACCCTACACTCTACCCTCTATACCCTACACTCTATACCCTACACTCTAAACTCTACACTCTATACCCTACACTCTACACTCTACACTCTACACCCTACTCTATACCATACACTCTATACCCTACACTCTATACCATACACTCTATACCCTACACTCTACACTCTATACCCTACACTCTATACCATACACTCTATACCCTACACTCTACATTCTATACCCTACACTCTATACCCTACACTTTACACTCTATACCCTTCACTCTATACCCTACACTCTATACCCTACACTCTACACTCTATACCCTACACTCTATACCCTACACTCTACACTCTATACCCTACACTCTATACTCTACACTCTATACCCTACAGTCTAAACCCTACACTCAATACCATACACTCTATACCCTACACTCTACACTCTAAAACATACACTCTATACCCTACACTCTACACTCTATACCCTACACCGTACACTCTATACCATACACTCTATACCCTACACTCTACACTCTATACCCTACACTCTATACCCTACACTCTACACTCTATACCCTACACTCTATACCATACACCCTATAACCTACACTCTACACTTTACACCCTACACTCTACACTCTGTACCTTACACTCTATACCCTACACTCTACATTCTATACCTTACACTCTATACATTATACCCTATACTCTATACCCTACACTCTACACTCTATACCCTACACTCTATACCCTACAATCTACACTCTATACCCTACACTCTATACCCTACACTCTACACTCTATACCCTACACTCTATACTCTACACTCTATACCCTACAATCTAAACCCTACACTCTATACCCTACACTCTATACTCTATACCATACACTCTATACCCTACATTCTACACTCTATACCATACACTCTATACCCTACACTCTACACTCTATACACTACACTCTATACCCTACACTCTATACCCTACACTCTATACCCTACACTCTATACCCTACACTCTACTCTCTATACCGTACACTCTATACCCTACACTCTAAACTCTACACTCTATACCCTACACTCTACACTCTACACCCTACTCTATACCATACACTCTATACCCTACACTCTATACCATACACTCTATACCCTACACTCTACACTCTATACCCTACACTCTATACCATAAACTCTATACCCTACACTCTGTACCCTACACTCTATACCCTACACTCTATACCATACACTCTATACCCTACACTCTATACCCTACATTCTATACCTTACACACTATACCCTACACTTTACACTCTATACCCTACACTCTATACCATACACTCTATACCCTACACTCTACACTCTATACCCTACACTCTATACCCTACACACTATACCCTACACTCTACACTCTATACCCTACACTCTATACCCTACATTCTATACCCTACACTCTACACTCTATACCCTACACTCTATACCTTAAACTCTATACCCTACACTCTATACCCTACACTCTATACCCTACACTCTATACCATACACTCTATACCCTACAACTCTACGCTCTATACCCTACACTCTATACCCTACACTCTATACCTCACACTCTACACTCTATACCCTACACTATACACTCTATACCATACACTCTTTACCATACACTCTATATCCTACACTCTACACTCTATACCCTACACGCTACACTCTATACCCTACACTCTATACCCTACACTCTATACCATACACTCTATACCATACACTCTACACTCTATACCCTACACTCTATACCATACACTCTATACCCTACACCCTACACTATATACCATACACTCTATACCCTACACTCTATACCCTACACTCTATACTCTATACCCTACACTCTATACCCTACACTCTATACCCTACACTCTACACCCTACAATCTATACCCTACACTCTAAACTCTACACTCTATACCCTACACTCTATACCATACACTCTACACTCTATACCCTACACTCTACACCCTACACTCTACACTCTATACCCTACACTCTATACCATACACTCTATACTCTAGACCCTACACTCTATACCCTACACTCTACACTCTATACCCTACACTCTATACCATACACTCTATACCATGCACTCTATACTCTATACCATACACTCTATACCCTACAATCTACACTCTATACCCTACACTCTATACCCTACACTCTATACCCTACACTCTATACCCTACACTCTATACCCTACACTCTATACTCTATACCCTACACTCTATACCCTACACTCTATCCCCTACACTCTACACCCTACAATCTATACCCTACACTCTAAACTCTACACTCTATACCCTACACTCTATACCATACACTCTACACTCTACACCCTACACTCTATACCCTACACTCTACACCCTACACTCTACACTCTATACTCTACACTCTATACCCTACACTCTACACTCTATACCCTACACTAAATACCTTACACTCTATACCCTACAGTCTATACCATACACTCTATACCATACACTCCATACCCTACACTCTATACTTCACACTCTACACTCTATACCCTACACTCTACACTCTATACCCTACACTCTATACCCTACACTCTACACTCTATACCCTACACTCTACACTCTATACCCTACACTCTACACTCTATACCCTACACTCTATACCCTACACTCTATACCCTACACTCTATACCCTACACTCTACACTCTATACCCTACACTCTATACCATACACTCTATACCCTACACCCTACACTCTATACCATACACTCTATACCCTACACTCTACACTCTATACCCTACACTCTATACCCTACACTCTATACCCTACACTCTATACCCTACACTCTACACTCTATACCCTACACTCTATACCATACACTCTATACCCTACACCCTACACTCTATACCATACACTCTATACCCTACACCCTACACTCTATACCCTACACTCTATACCCTACACTCTATACCCTACAATCTACACTCTATACCCTACACTCTATACCCTACACTCTACACTCTATACCCTACACTCTATACTCTACACTCTATACCCTACAATCTAAACCCTACACTCAATACCATACACTCTATACCCTACACTCTACACTCTACACTCTATACCCTACACCGTACACTCTATACCATACACTCTATACCCTACACTCTACATTCTATACCCTACACTCTATACCCTACACTCTACACTCTATACCCTTCACTCTATACCCTACACTCTATACCCTACACTCTACACTCTATACCCTACACTCTATACCCTACACTCTACACTCTATACCCTACACTCTATACCATACACTCTAAACCCTACATTCTACACTCTATACCATACACTCTATACCCTACACTCTACACTCTACATCCTACACTCTATACCCTACACTCTATACCATACACCCTACTCTATGTACCATACACTCTATACCCTACACTCTATACCCTACACTATATACCATACACTCTATACCCTACACTCTACATTCTATACCCTACACTCTATACCATACACTCTATACCCTACACTCTACATTCTATACCCTACACTCTATACCCTACACTCTACACTCTATACCCTTCACTCTATACCCTACACTCTATACCCTACACTCTACACTCTATACCCTACACTCTATACCCTACACTCTACACTCTATACCCTACACTCTATACCATACACTCTATACCCTACATTCTACACTCTATACCATACACTCTATACCCTACACTCTACACTCTACATCCTACATTCTATACCCCACACTCTATACCATACACTCTATACCCTACACTCTACACTCTATACCCTACACTCTATACCATACACTCTATACCCTACACTCTACATTCTATACCCTACACTCTATACCATACACTCTATACCCTACACTCTATACCCTACACTCTACACTCTATACCCTACACTCTACCATACACTCTACACTCTAAACGCTACACTCTACACTCTATACCCTTCACTCTCTACCCTACACTCTATACCCTACACTCTACTCTATACCCTACACTCTATACCCTACACTCTACACTCTATACCCTACACTCTATACAATACACTCTATACCCTACACTCTACACTCTATTCCCTACACTCTATACCATACACTCTATACCCTACACCATACACTCTATACCCTACACTCTATACCCTACACTCTATACCCTACACTCTACACTCTATACCCTACACTCTATACCCTACACTCTATGCCCTACACTCTACGCTCTAAACCCTACACTATATACCCTACACTCTAAACTCTACACTCTGCACTCTACACTCTATACCATACACTCTATACCCTACACTCTATACCCTACACTCTACACTCTATACCCTACACTCTATACCATACACCCTATACCCTACACTCTACACTCTATACCCTACACTCTATACCCTACACTATACACCCTACACTCTAAACTCTACCCTCTATACCCTACACTCTATACCCTACTCTCTACACTCTATACTCTATACCCTACACACTATACTCTATACCCTACACTCTATACCCTACACTCTATACCATAAACTCTATACCCTACACTCTGTACCCTACACTCTATACCCTACACTCTATACCATACACTCTATACCCTACACTCTATACCCTACATTCTATACCTTACACACTATACCCTACACTTTACACTCTATACCCTACATTCTATACCATACACTCTATACCCTACACTCTACACTCTATACCCTACACTCTATACCCTACACACTATACCCTACACTCTACACTCTATACCCTACACTCTATACCCTACACTCTACACTCTATACCCTACACTCTATACCTTACACTCTATACCATACACTCTATACCCTACACTCTATACCCTACACTCTATACCATACACTCTATACCCTACACTCTACGCTCTATACCCTACACTCTATACCATACACTCTATACCTCACACTCTACACTCTATACCCTACACTATACACTCTATACCATACACTCTTTACCATACACTCTATACCCTACACTCTACACTCTATACCCTACACTCTACACTCTATACCCTACACTCTATACCCTACACTCTATACCATACACTCTATACCATACACTCTACACTCTATACCCTACACTCTATACCATACACTCTATACCCTACACCCTACACTATATACCATACACTCTATACCCTACACTCTATACCCTACACTCTATACTCTATACCCTACACTCTATACCCTACACTCTATACCCTACACTCTACACCCTACAATCTATACCCTACACTCTAAACTCTACACTCTATACCCTACACTCTATACCATACACTCTACACTCTATACCCTACACTCTATACCCTACACTCTACACTCTATACCCTACACTCTATACCATACACTCTATACTCTAGACCCTACACTCTATACCCTACACTCTACACTCTATACCCTACACTCTATACCATACACTCTATACCATGCACTCTATACTCTATACCATACACTCTATACCCTACAATCTACACTCTATACCATACACTCTATACCCTACACTCTATACCCTACACTCTATACCCTACACTCTATACCCTACACTCTATACCCTACACTCTATACCCTACACTCTACACCCTACAATCTATACCCTACACTCTAAACTCTACACTCTATACCCTACACTCTATACCATACACTCTACACCCTACACCCTACACTCTATACCCTACACTCTACACCCTACACTCTACACTCTATACCCTACACTCTATGCCCTACACTCTACACTCTATACCCTACACTAAATACCTTACACTATATACCCTACAGTCTATACCATACACTCTATACCATACACTCTATACCCTACACTCTATACTTCACACTCTACACTCTATACCCTACACTCTACACTCTATACCCTACACTCTATACCCTACAGTCTTTACCATACACTCTATACCCTACACTCTACACTCTATACCCTACACTCTACACTCTATACCCTACACTCTATACCCTACACTCTATACCCTACACTCTATACCCTACACTCTACACTCTATACCCTACACTCTATACCATACACTCTATACCCTACACCCTACACTCTATACCATACACTCTATACCCTACACTCTACACTCTATACCCTACACTCTATACCCTACACTCTAAACTCTACACTCTATACCCTACACTCTACACTCTACACCCTACTCTATACCATACACTCTATACCCTACACTCTATACCATACACTCTATACCCTACACTCTACACTCTATACCCTACACTCTATACCATACACTCTATACCCTACACTCTACATTCTATACCCTACACTCTATACCCTACACTTTACACTCTATACCCTTCACTCTATACCCTACACTCTATACCCTACACTCTACACTCTATACCCTACACTCTATACCCTACACTCTACACTCTATACCCTACACTCTATACCATACACTCTATACCATGCACTCTATACTCTATACCATACACTCTATACCCTACACTCTACACTCTATACCCTACACTCTATACCATACACCCTACACTCTGTACCATACACTCTATACCCTACACTCTACACTCTATACCCTACACTCTATACCATACACTCTATACCCTACACTCTACACTCTATACCATACACTCTATACCCTACACTCTATACCATACACTCTATACCCTACACTCTATACACTACACTCTACACTCTATACACTACACTCTATACCCTACACTCTATACCCTACACTCTATACCCTACACTCTATACCCTACACTCTACCCTCTATACCCTACACTCTATACCCTACACTCTAAACTCTACACTCTATACCCTACACTCTACACTCTACACTCTACACCCTACTCTATACCATACACTCTATACCCTACACTCTATACCATACACTCTATACCCTACACTCTACACTCTATACCCTACACTCTATACCATACACTCTATACCCTACACTCTACATTCTATACCCTACACTCTATACCCTACACTTTACACTCTATACCCTTCACTCTATACCCTACACTCTATACCCTACACTCTACACTCTATACCCTACACTCTATACCCTACACTCTACACTCTATACCCTACACTCTATACTCTACACTCTATACCCTACAGTCTAAACCCTACACTCAATACCATACACTCTATACCCTACACTCTACACTCTAAAACATACACTCTATACCCTACACTCTACACTCTATACCCTACACCGTACACTCTATACCATACACTCTATACCCTACACTCTACACTCTATACCCTACACTCTATACCCTACACTCTACACTCTATACCCTACACTCTATACCATACACCCTATAACCTACACTCTACACTTTACACCCTACACTCTACACTCTGTACCTTACACTCTATACCCTACACTCTACATTCTATACCTTACACTCTATACATTATACCCTATACTCTATACCCTACACTCTACACTCTATACCCTACACTCTATACCCTACAATCTACACTCTATACCCTACACTCTATACCCTACACTCTACACTCTATACCCTACACTCTATACTCTACACTCTATACCCTACAATCTAAACCCTACACTCTATACCCTACACTCTATACTCTATACCATACACTCTATACCCTACATTCTACACTCTATACCATACACTCTATACCCTACACTCTACACTCTATACACTACACTCTATACCCTACACTCTATACCCTACACTCTATACCCTACACTCTATACCCTACACTCTACTCTCTATACCGTACACTCTATACCCTACACTCTAAACTCTACACTCTATACCCTACACTCTACACTCTACACCCTACTCTATACCATACACTCTATACCCTACACTCTATACCATACACTCTATACCCTACACTCTACACTCTATACCCTACACTCTATACCATAAACTCTATACCCTACACTCTGTACCCTACACTCTATACCCTACACTCTATACCATACACTCTATACCCTACACTCTATACCCTACATTCTATACCTTACACACTATACCCTACACTTTACACTCTATACCCTACACTCTATACCATACACTCTATACCCTACACTCTACACTCTATACCCTACACTCTATACCCTACACACTATACCCTACACTCTACACTCTATACCCTACACTCTATACCCTACATTCTATACCCTACACTCTACACTCTATACCCTACACTCTATACCTTAAACTCTATACCCTACACTCTATACCCTACACTCTATACCCTACACTCTATACCATACACTCTATACCCTACACTCTACGCTCTATACCCTACACTCTATACCCTACACTCTATACCTCACACTCTACACTCTATACCCTACACTATACACTCTATACCATACACTCTTTACCATACACTCTATATCCTACACTCTACACTCTATACCCTACACGCTACACTCTATACCCTACACTCTATACCCTACACTCTATACCATACACTCTATACCATACACTCTACACTCTATACCCTACACTCTATACCATACACTCTATACCCTACACCCTACACTATATACCATACACTCTATACCCTACACTCTATACCCTACACTCTATACTCTATACCCTACACTCTATACCCTACACTCTATACCCTACACTCTACACCCTACAATCTATACCCTACACTCTAAACTCTACACTCTATACCCTACACTCTATACCATACACTCTACACTCTATACCCTACACTCTACACCCTACACTCTACACTCTATACCCTACACTCTATACCATACACTCTATACTCTAGACCCTACACTCTATACCCTACACTCTACACTCTATACCCTACACTCTATACCATACACTCTATACCATGCACTCTATACTCTATACCATACACTCTATACCCTACAATCTACACTCTATACCCTACACTCTATACCCTACACTCTATACCCTACACTCTATACCCTACACTCTATACCCTACACTCTATACTCTATACCCTACACTCTATACCCTACACTCTATCCCCTACACTCTACACCCTACAATCTATACCCTACACTCTAAACTCTACACTCTATACCCTACACTCTATACCATACACTCTACACTCTACACCCTACACTCTATACCCTACACTCTACACCCTACACTCTACACTCTATACTCTACACTCTATACCCTACACTCTACACTCTATACCCTACACTAAATACCTTACACTCTATACCCTACAGTCTATACCATACACTCTATACCATACACTCCATACCCTACACTCTATACTTCACACTCTACACTCTATACCCTACACTCTACACTCTATACCCTACACTCTATACCCTACACTCTACACTCTATACCCTACACTCTACACTCTATACCCTACACTCTACACTCTATACCCTACACTCTATACCCTACACTCTATACCCTACACTCTATACCCTACACTCTACACTCTATACCCTACACTCTATACCATACACTCTATACCCTACACCCTACACTCTATACCATACACTCTATACCCTACACTCTACACTCTATACCCTACACTCTATACCCTACACTCTAAACTCTACACTCTATACCCTACACTCTACACTCTACACCCTACTCTATACCATACACTCTATACCCTACACTCTATACCATACACTCTATACCCTACACTCTACACTCTATACCCTACACTCTATACCATACAATCTATACCCTACACTCTACATTCTATACCCTACACTCTATACCCTACACTTTACACTCTATACCATTCACTCTATACCCTACACTCTATACCCTACACTCTACACTCTATACCCTACACTCTATACCCTACACTCTACACTCTATACCCTACACTCTATACCATACACTCTATACCATGCACTCTATACTCTATACCATACACTCTATACCCTACATTCTACACTCTACATCCTACACTCTATACCCTACACTCTATACCATACACCCTACACTCTGTACCATACACTCTATACCCTACACTCTACACTCTATACCCTACACTCTATACCATACACTCTATACCCTACACTCTACACTCTATACCATACACTCTATACCCTACACTCTATACCATACACTCTATACCCTACACTCTACACTCTATACCCTACACTCTATACCATACACTCTATACCCTACACTCTACATTCTATACCCTACACTCTATACCCTACACTTTACACTCTATACCCTTCACTCTATACCCTACACTCTATACCCTACACTCTACACTCTATACCCTACACTCTATACCCTACACTCTACACTCTATACCCTACACTCTATACTCTACACTCTATACCCTACAATCTAAACCCTACACTCAATACCATACACTCTATACCCTACACTCTACACTCTAAAACATACACTCTATACCCTACACTCTACACTCTATACCCTACACCGTACACTCTATACCATACACTCTATACCCTACACTCTACACTCTATACCCTACACTCTATACCCTACACTCTACACTCTATACCCTACACTCTATACCATACACCCTATAACCTACACTCTACACTTTACACCCTACACTCTACACTCTGTACCTTACACTCTATACCCTACACTCTACATTCTATACCTTACACTCTATACATTATACCCTATACTCTATACCCTACACTCTACACTCTATACCCTACACTCTATACCCTACAATGTACACTCTATACCCTACATTCTATACCCTACACTCTACACTCTATACCCTACACTCTATACTCTACACTCTATACCCTACAATCTAAACCCTACACTCTATACCCTACACTCTATACTCTATACCATACACTCTATACCCTACATTCTACACTCTATACCATACACTCTATACCCTACACTCTACACTCTACATCCTACACTCTATACCCTACACTCTATACCATACACCCTACACTCTGTACCATACACTCTATACCCTACACTCTACACTCTATACCCTACACTCTATACCATACACTCTATACCCTACACTCTACACTCTATACCATACACTCTATACCCTACACTCTATACCATACACTCTATACCCTACACTCTATACCCTACACTCTACACTCTATACCCTACACTCTACACTCTATACCATACACTCTTTACCATACACTCTATACCCTACACTCTACACTCTATACCCTACACTCTATACCCTACACTCTATACCCTATACCCTACACTCTATACCATACACTCTATACCCTACACTCTAGACTCTATACCCTACATTCTATACCCTACACTCTATACCCTACACTCTACACCCTACAATCTATACCCTACATTCTAAACTCTACACTCTATACCCTACACTCTATACCATACACTCTACACCCTACACTCTATACCATACACTCTATACCCTACACTCTATACCCTACAATCTACACTCTATACCCTACACTCTATACCCTACACTCTATACCCTACACTCTATACCCTACACTCTACACTCTATACCCTACACTCTATACCATACACTCTATACCCTACACTCTATACCCTACACTCTATACTCTATACCCTACACTCTATACCCTACACTCTATACCCTACACTCTACACCCTACAATCTATACCCTACACTCTAAACTCTACACTCTATACCCTACACTCTATGCCATACACTCTACACTCTATACCCTACACTCTATACCCTACACTCTACACCCTACACTCTATACCCTACACTCTATACCCTACACTCTATACCCTACAATCTACACTCTATACCCTACACTCTATACCCTACACTCTACACTCTATACCCTACACTCTATACTCTACACTCTATACCCTACAATCTAAACCCTACACTCAATACCATACACTCTATACCCTACACTCTACACTCTACACTCTATACCCTACACCGTACACTCTATACCATACACTCTATACCCTACACTCTACATTCTATACCCTACACTCTATACCCTACACTCTACACTCTATACCCTTCACTCTATACCCTACACTCTATACCCTACACTCTACACTCTATACCCTACACTCTATACCCTACACTCTACACTCTATACCCTACACTCTATACCATACACTCTAAACCCTACATTCTACACTCTATACCATACACTCTATACCCTACACTCTACACTCTACATCCTACACTCTATACCCTACACTCTATACCATACACCCTACTCTATGTACCATACACTCTATACCCTACACTCTATACCCTACACTCTATACCATACACTCTATACCCTACACTCTACATTCTATACCCTACACTCTATACCATACACTCTATACCCTACACTCTACATTCTATACCCTACACTCTATACCCTACACTCTACACTCTATACCCTTCACTCTATACCCTACACTCTATACCCTACACTCTACACTCTATACCCTACACTCTATACCCTACACTCTACACTCTATACCCTACACTCTATACCATACACTCTATACCCTACATTCTACACTCTATACCATACACTCTATACCCTACACTCTACACTCTACATCCTACATTCTATACCCCACACTCTATACCATACACTCTATACCCTACACTCTACACTCTATACCCTACACTCTATACCATACACTCTATACCCTACACTCTACATTCTATACCCTACACTCTATACCATACACTCTATACCCTACACTCTATACCCTACACTCTACACTCTATACCCTACACTCTACCATACACTCTACACTCTAAACGCTACACTCTACACTCTATACCCTTCACTCTCTACCCTACACTCTATACCCTACACTCTACTCTATACCCTACACTCTATACCCTACACTCTACACTCTATACCCTACACTCTATACAATACACTCTATACCCTACACTCTACACTCTATTCCCTACACTCTATACCATACACTCTATACCCTACACCATACACTCTATACCCTACACTCTATACCCTACACTCTATACCCTACACTCTACACTCTATACCCTACACTCTATACCCTACACTCTATGCCCTACACTCTACGCTCTATACCCTACACTATATACCCTACACTCTAAACTCTACACTCTGCACTCTACACTCTATACCATACACTCTATACCCTACACTCTATACCCTACACTCTACACTCTATACCCTACACTCTATACCATACACCCTATACCCTACACTCTACACTCTATACCCTACACTCTATACCCTACACTATACACCCTACACTCTAAACTCTACCCTCTATACCCTACACTCTATACCCTACTCTCTACACTCTATACTCTATACCCTACACACTATACTCTATACCCTACACTCTATACCCTACACTCTATACCATAAACTCTATACCCTACACTCTGTACCCTACACTCTATACCCTACACTCTATACCATACACTCTATACCCTACACTCTATACCCTACATTCTATACCTTACACACTATACCCTACACTTTACACTCTATACCCTACATTCTATACCATACACTCTATACCCTACACTCTACACTCTATACCATACACTCTATACCCTACACTCTATACCATGCACTCTATACTCTATACCATACACTCTATACCCTACATTCTACACTCTACATCCTACACTCTATACCCTACACTCTATACCATACACCCTACACTCTGTACCATACACTCTATACCCTACACTCTACACTCTATACCCTACACTCTATACCATACACTCTATACCCTACACTCTACACTCTATACCATACACTCTATACCCTACACTCTATACCATACACTCTATACCCTACACTCTATACCCTACACTCTACACTCTATACCCTACACTCTACACTCTATACACTACACTCTATACCCTACAGTCTAAACTCTACACTCTATACCCTACACTCTACACTCTACACCCTACTCTATACCATACACTCTATACCCTACACTCTATACCATACACTCTATACCCTACACTCTACACTCTATACCCTACACTCTATACCATACACTCTATACCATACACTCTACATTCTATACCCTACACTCTATACCCTACACTTTACACTCTATACCCTTCACTCTATACCCTACACTCTATACCCTACACTCTATACCCTACACTCTACACTCTATACACTACACTCTATACCCTACAGTCTAAACTCTACACTCTATACCCTACACTCTACACTCTACACCCTACTCTATACCATACACTCTATACCCTACACTCTATACCATACACTCTATACCCTACACTCTACACTCTATACCCTACACTCTATACCATACACTCTATACCCTACACTCTACATTCTATACCCTACACTCTATACCATACACTCTATACCCTACACTCTATACCCTACACTCTACACTCTATACCCTACACTCTACCATACACTCTACACTCTAAACGCTACACTCTACACTCTATACCCTTCACTCTCTACCCTACACTCTATACCCTACACTCTACTCTATACCCTACACTCTATACCCTACACTCTACACTCTATACCCTACACTCTATACAATACACTCTATACCCTACACTCTACACTCTATTCCCTACACTCTATACCATACACTCTATACCCTACACCATACACTCTATACCCTACACTCTATACCCTACACTCTATACCCTACACTCTACACTCTATACCCTACACTCTATACCCTACACTCTATGCCCTACACTCTACGCTCTATACCCTACACTATATACCCTACACTCTAAACTCTACACTCTGCACTCTACACTCTATACCATACACTCTATACCCTACACTCTATACCCTACACTCTACACTCTATACCCTACACTCTATACCATACACCCTATACCCTACACTCTACACTCTATACCCTACACTCTATACCCTACACTATACACCCTACACTCTAAACTCTACCCTCTATACCCTACACTCTATACCCTACTCTCTACACTCTATACTCTATACCCTACACACTATACTCTATACCCTACACTCTATACCCTACACTCTATACCATAAACTCTATACCCTACACTCTGTACCCTACACTCTATACCCTACACTCTATACCATACACTCTATACCCTACACTCTATACCCTACATTCTATACCTTACACACTATACCCTACACTTTACACTCTATACCCTACATTCTATACCATACACTCTATACCCTACACTCTACACTCTATACCATACACTCTATACCCTACACTCTATACCATGCACTCTATACTCTATACCATACACTCTATACCCTACATTCTACACTCTACATCCTACACTCTATACCCTACACTCTATACCATACACCCTACACTCTGTACCATACACTCTATACCCTACACTCTACACTCTATACCCTACACTCTATACCATACACTCTATACCCTACACTCTACACTCTATACCATACACTCTATACCCTACACTCTATACCATACACTCTATACCCTACACTCTATACCCTACACTCTACACTCTATACCCTACACTCTACACTCTATACACTACACTCTATACCCTACAGTCTAAACTCTACACTCTATACCCTACACTCTACACTCTACACCCTACTCTATACCATACACTCTATACCCTACACTCTATACCATACACTCTATACCCTACACTCTACACTCTATACCCTACACTCTATACCATACACTCTATACCATACACTCTACATTCTATACCCTACACTCTATACCCTACACTTTACACTCTATACCCTTCACTCTATACCCTACACTCTATACCCTACACTCTATACCCTACACTCTACCCTCTATAGCCTACACTCTATACCCTACAGTCTAAACTCTACACTCTATACCCTATACTCTACACCCTACTCTATACCATACACTCTATACCCTACACTCTATACCATACACACTCTATACCCTACACTCTACATTCTATACCCTACACTCTATACCCTACACTTTACACTCTATACCCTTCACTCTATACCCTACACTCTATACCCTACACTCTACACTCTATACCCTACACTCTATACCCTACACTCTACACTCTATACCCTACACTCTATACTCTACACTCTATACCCTACAATCTAAACCCTACACTCAATACCATACACTCTATACCCTACACTCTACACTCTAAAACATACACTCTATACCCTACACTCTACACTCTATACCCTACACCGTACACTCTATACCATACACTCTATACCCTACACTCTACACTCTATACCCTACACTCTATACCCTACACTCTACACTCTATACCCTACACTCTATACCATACACCCTATAACCTACACTCTACACTTTACACCCTACACTCTACACTCTGTACCTTACACTCTATACCCTACACTCTACATTCTATACCTTACACTCTATACATTATACCCTATACTCTATACCCTACACTCTACACTCTATACCCTACACTCTATACCCTACAATGTACACTCTATACCCTACATTCTATACCCTACACTCTACACTCTATACCCTACACTCTATACTCTACACTCTATACCCTACAATCTAAACCCTACACTCTATACCCTACACTCTATACTCTATACCATACACTCTATACCCTACATTCTACACTCTATACCATACACTCTATACCCTACACTCTACACTCTACATCCTACACTCTATACCCTACACTCTATACCATACACCCTACACTCTGTACCATACACTCTATACCCTACACTCTACACTCTATACCCTACACTCTATACCATACACTCTATACCCTACACTCTACACTCTATACCATACACTCTATACCCTACACTCTATACCATACACTCTATACCCTACACTCTATACCCTACACTCTACACTCTATACCCTACACTCTACACTCTATACCATACACTCTTTACCATACACTCTATACCCTACACTCTACACTCTATACCCTACACTCTATACCCTACACTCTATACCCTATACCCTACACTCTATACCATACACTCTATACCCTACACTCTAGACTCTATACCCTACATTCTATACCCTACACTCTATTCCCTACACTCTACACCCTACAATCTATACCCTACATTCTAAACTCTACACTCTATACCCTACACTCTATACCATACACTCTACACCCTACACTCTATACCATACACTCTATACCCTACACTCTATACCCTACAATCTACACTCTATACCCTACACTCTATACCCTACACTCTATACCCTACACTCTATACCCTACACTCTACACTCTATACCCTACACTCTATACCATACACTCTATACCCTACACTCTATACCCTACACTCTATACTCTATACCCTACACTCTATACCCTACACTCTATACCCTACACTCTACACCCTACAATCTATACCCTACACTCTAAACTCTACACTCTATACCCTACACTCTATACCATACACTCTACACTCTATACCCTACACTCTATACCCTACACTCTACACCCTACACTCTATACCCTACACTCTATACCCTACACTCTATACCCTACAATCTACACTCTATACCCTACACTCTATACCCTACACTCTACACTCTATACCCTACACTCTATACTCTACACTCTATACCCTACAATCTAAACCCTACACTCAATACCATACACTCTATACCCTACACTCTACACTCTACACTCTATACCCTACACCGTACACTCTATACCATACACTCTATACCCTACACTCTACATTCTATACCCTACACTCTATACCCTACACTCTACACTCTATACCCTTCACTCTATACCCTACACTCTATACCCTACACTCTACACTCTATACCCTACACTCTATACCCTACACTCTACACTCTATACCCTACACTCTATACCATACACTCTAAACCCTACATTCTACACTCTATACCATACAGTCTATACCCTACACTCTACACTCTACATCCTACACTCTATACCCTACACTCTATACCATACACCCTACTCTATGTACCATACACTCTATACCCTACACTCTATACCCTACACTCTATACCATACACTCTATACCCTACACTCTACATTCTATACCCTACACTCTATACCATACACTCTATACCCTACACTCTACATTCTATACCCTACACTCTATACCCTACACTCTATACCATACACTCTATACCCTACACTCTACATTCTATACCCTACACTCTATACCATACACTCTATACCCTACACTCTACACTCTATACCCTTCACTCTATACCCTACACTCTATACCCTACACTCTACACTCTATACCCTACACTCTATACCCTACACTCTACACTCTATACCCTACACTCTATACCATACACTCTATACCCTACATTCTACACTCTATACCATACACTCTATACCCTACACTCTACACTCTACATCCTACATTCTATACCCCACACTCTATACCATACACTCTATACCCTACACTCTACACTCTATACCCTACACTCTATACCATACACTCTATACCCTACACTCTACATTCTATACCCTACACTCTATACCATACACTCTATACCCTACACTCTATACCCTACACTCTACACTCTATACCCTACACTCTACCATACACTCTACACTCTAAACGCTACACTCTACACTCTATACCCTTCACTCTCTACCCTACACTCTATACCCTACACTCTACTCTATACCCTACACTCTATACCCTACACTCTACACTCTATACCCTACACTCTATACAATACACTCTATACCCTACACTCTACACTCTATTCCCTACACTCTATACCATACACTCTATACCCTACACCATACACTCTATACCCTACACTCTATACCCTACACTCTATACCCTACACTCTACACTCTATACCCTACACTCTATACCCTACACTCTATGCCCTACACTCTACGCTCTATACCCTACACTATATACCCTACACTCTAAACTCTACACTCTGCACTCTACACTCTATACCATACACTCTATACCCTACACTCTATACCCTACACTCTACACTCTATACCCTACACTCTATACCATACACCCTATACCCTACACTCTACACTCTATACCCTACACTCTATACCCTACACTATACACCCTACACTCTAAACTCTACCCTCTATACCCTACACTCTATACCCTACTCTCTACACTCTATACTCTATACCCTACACACTATACTCTATACCCTACACTCTATACCCTACACTCTATACCATAAACTCTATACCCTACACTCTGCACCCTACACTCTATACCCTACACTCTATACCATACACTCTATACCCTACACTCTATACCCTACATTCTATACCTTACACACTATACCCTACACTTTACACTCTATACCCTACATTCTATACCATACACTCTATACCCTACACTCTACACTCTATACCCTACACTCTATACCCTACACACTATACCCTACACTCTACACTCTATACCCTACACTCTATACCCTACACTCTACACTCTATACCCTACACTCTATACCTTACACTCTATACCATACACTCTATACCCTACACTCTATACCCTACACTCTATACCATACACTCTATACCCTACACTCTACGCTCTATACCCTACACTCTATACCATACACTCTATACCTCACACTCTACACTCTATACCCTACACTATACACTCTATACCATACACTCTTTACCATACACTCTATACCCTACACTCTACACTCTATACCCTACACTCTACACTCTATACCCTACACTCTATACCCTACACTCTATACCATACACTCTATACCATACACTCTACACTCTATACCCTACACTCTATACCATACACTCTATACCCTACACCCTACACTATATACCATACACTCTATACCCTACACTCTATACCCTACACTCTATACTCTATACCCTACACTCTATACCCTACACTCTATACCCTACACTCTACACCCTACAATCTATACCCTACACTCTAAACTCTACACTCTATACCCTACACTCTATACCATACACTCTACACTCTATACCCTACACTCTATACCCTACACTCTACACTCTATACCCTACACTCTATACAATACACTCTATACTCTAGACCCTACACTCTATACCCTACACTCTACACTCTATACCCTACACTCTATACCATACACTCTATACCATGCACTCTATACTCTATACCATACACTCTATACCCTACAATCTACACTCTATACCATACACTCTATACCCTACACTCTATACCCTACACTCTATACCCTACACTCTATACCCTACACTCTATACTCTATACCCTACACTCTATACCCTACACTCTATACCCTACACTCTACACCCTACAATCTATACCCTACACTCTAAACTCTACACTCTATACCCTACACTCTATACCATACACTCTACACCCTACACCCTACACTCTATACCCTACACTCTACACCCTACACTCTACACTCTATACCCTACACTCTATGCCCTACACTCTACACTCTATACCCTACACTAAATACCTTACACTATATACCCTACAGTCTATACCATACACTCTATACCATACACTCTATACCCTACACTCTATACTTCACACTCTACACTCTATACCCTACACTCTACACTCTATACCCTACACTCTATACCCTACAGTCTTTACCATACACTCTATACCCTACACTCTACACTCTATACCCTACACTCTACACTCTATACCCTACACTCTATACCCTACACTCTATACCCTACACTCTATACCCTACACTCTACACTCTATACCCTACACTCTATACCATACACTCTATACCCTACACCCTACACTCTATACCATACACTCTATACCCTACACTCTACACTCTATACCCTACACTCTATACCCTACACTCTAAACTCTACACTCTATACCCTACACTCTACACTCTACACCCTACTCTATACCATACACTCTATACCCTACACTCTATACCATACACTCTATACCCTACACTCTACACTCTATACCCTACACTCTACACCATACACTCTATACCCTACACTCTACATTCTATACCCTACACTCTATACCCTACACTTTACACTCTATACCCTACACTCTATACCCTACACTCTACACTCTATACCCTACACTCTATACCCTACACTCTACACTCTATACCCTACACTCTATACCATACACTCTATACCATGCACTCTATACTCTATACCATACACTCTATACCCTACACTCTACACTCTATACCCTACACTCTATACCATACACCCTACACTCTGTACCATACACTCTATACCCTACACTCTACACTCTATACCCTACACTCTATACCATACACTCTATACCCTACACTCTACACTCTATACCATACACTCTATACCCTACACTCTATACCATACACTCTATACCCTACACTCTATACACTACACTCTACACTCTATACACTACACTCTATACCCTACACTCTATACCCTACACTCTATACCCTACACTCTATACCCTACACTCTACCCTCTATACCCTACACTCTATACCCTACACTCTAAACTCTACACTCTATACCCTACACTCTACACTCTACACTCTACACCCTACTCTATACCATACACTCTATACCCTACACTCTATACCATACACTCTATACCCTACACTCTACACTCTATACCCTACACTCTATACCATACACTCTATACCCTACACTCTACATTCTATACCCTACACTCTATACCCTACACTTTACACTCTATACCCTTCACTCTATACCCTACACTCTATACCCTACACTCTACACTCTATACCCTACACTCTATACCCTACACTCTACACTCTATACCCTACACTCTATACTCTACACTCTATACCCTACAATCTAAACCCTACACTCAATACCATACACTCTATACCCTACACTCTACACTCTAAAACATACACTCTATACCCTACACTCTACACTCTATACCCTACACCGTACACTCTATACCATACACTCTATACCCTACACTCTACACTCTATACCCTACACTCTATACCCTACACTCTACACTTTATACCCTACACTCTATACCATACACCCTATAACCTACACTCTACACTTTACACCCTACACTCTACACTCTGTACCTTACACTCTATACCCTACACTCTACATTCTATACCTTACACTCTATACATTATACCCTATACTCTATACCCTACACTCTACACTCTATACCCTACACTCTATACCCTACAATCTACACTCTATACCCTACACTCTATACCCTACACTCTACACTCTATACCCTACACTCTATACTCTACACTCTATACCCTACAATCTAAACCCTACACTCTATAACCTACACTCTATACTCTATACCATACACTCTATACCCTACATTCTACACTCTATACCATACACTCTATACCCTACACTCTACACTCTATACACTACACTCTATACCCTACACTCTATACCCTACACTCTATACCCTACACTCTATACCCTACACTCTACTCTCTATACCCTACACTCTATACCCTACACTCTAAACTCTACACTCTATACCCTACACTCTACACTCTACACCCTACTCTATACCATACACTCTATACCCTACACTCTATACCATACACTCTATACCCTACACTCTACACTCTATACCCTACACTCTATACCATACACTCTATACCCTACACTCTATACCCTACACTCTATACCATACACTCTATACCCTACACTCTACGCTCTATACCCTACACTCTATACCATACACTCTATACCTCACACTCTACACTCTATACCCTACACTATACACTCTATACCATACACTCTTTACCATACACTCTATACCCTACACTCTACACTCTATACCCTACACTCTACACTCTATACCCTACACTCTATACCCTACACTCTATACCATACACTCTATACCATACACTCTACACTCTATACCCTACACTCTATACCATACACTCTATACCCTACACCCTACACTATATACCATACACTCTATACCCTACACTCTATACCCTACACTCTATACTCTATACCCTACACTCTATACCCTACACTCTATACCCTACACTCTACACCCTACAATCTATACCCTACACTCTAAACTCTACACTCTATACCCTACACTCTATACCATACACTCTACACTCTATACCCTACACTCTATACCCTACACTCTACACTCTATACCCTACACTCTATACCATACACTCTATACTCTAGACCCTACACTCTATACCCTACACTCTACACTCTATACCCTACACTCTATACCATACACTCTATACCATGCACTCTATACTCTATACCATACACTCTATACCCTACAATCTACACTCTATACCCTACACTCTATACCCTACACTCTATACCCTACACTCTATACCCTACACTCTATACCCTACACTCTATACTCTATACCCTACACTCTATACCCTACACTCTATACCCTACACTCTACACCCTACAATCTATACCCTACACTCTAAACTCTACACTCTATACCCTACACTCTATACCATACACTCTACACCCTACACCCTACACTCTATACCCTACACTCTACACCCTACACTCTACACTCTATACCCTACACTCTATGCCCTACACTCTACACTCTATACCCTACACTAAATACCTTACACTATATACCCTACAGTCTATACCATACACTCTATACCATACACTTAATACCCTACACTCCATACTTCACACTCTACACTCTATACCCTACACTCTACACTCTATACCCTACACTCTATACCCTACAGTCTTTACCATACACTCTATACCCTACACTCTACACTCTATACCCTACACTCTACACTCTATACCCTACACTCTATACCCTACACTCTATACCCTACACTCTACACTCTATACCCTACACTCTATACCATACACTCTATACCCTACACCCTACACTCTATACCATACACTCTATACCCTACACTCTACACTCTATACCCTACACTCTATACCCTACACTCTAAACTCTACACTCTATACCCTACACTCTACACTCTACACCCTACTCTATACCATACACTCTATACCCTACACTCTATACCATACACTCTATACCCTACACTCTACACTCTATACCCTACACTCTATACCATACACTCTATACCCTACACTCTACATTCTATACCCTACACTCTATACCCTACGCTTTACACTCTATACCCTTCACTCTATACCCTACACTCTATACCCTACACTCTACACTCTATACCCTACACTCTATACCCTACACTCTACACTCTATACCCTACACTCTATACCATACACTCTATACCATGCACTCTATACTCTATACCATACACTCTATACCCTACACTCTACACTCTATACCCTACACTCTATACCATACACTATACACTCTGTACCATACACTCTATACCCTACACTCTACACTCTATACCCTACACTCTATACCATACACTCTATACCCTACACTCTACACTCTATACCATACACTCTATACCCTACACTCTATACCATACACTCTATACCCTACACTCTATACACTACACTCTACACTCTATACCCTACACTCTACACTCTATACACTACACTCTATACCCTACACTCTATACCCTACACTCTATACCCTACACTCTACCCTCTATACCCTACACTCTATACCCTACACTCTAAACTCTACACTCTATACCCTACACTCTACACTCTACACCCTACTCTATACCATACACTCTATACCCTACACTCTATACCATACACTCTATACCCTACACTCTACACTCTATACCCTACACTCTTTACCATACACTCTATACCCTACACTCTACATTCTATACCCTACACTCTATACCCTACACTTTACACTCTATACCCTTCACTCTATACCCTACACTCTATACCCTACACTCTACACTCTATACCCTACACTCTATACCCTACACTCTACACTCTATACCCTACACTCTATACTCTACACTCTATACCCTACAATCTAAACCCTACACTCAATACCATACACTCTATACCCTACACTCTACACTCTATACCCTACACCGTACACTCTATACCATACACTCTATACCCTACACTCTACACTCTATACCCTACACTCTATACCCTACACTCTACACTCTATACCCTACACTCTATACCATACACCCTATAACCTACACTCTACACTTTACACCCTACACTCTACACTCTGTACCTTACACTCTATACCCTACACTCTACATTCTATACCTTACACTCTATACATTATACCCTATACTCTATACCCTACACTCTACACTCTATACCCTACACTCTATACCCTACAATCTACACTCTA
Organism: Ranitomeya imitator; assembly: GCF_032444005.1. NCBI lineage: Eukaryota > Metazoa > Chordata > Amphibia > Anura > Dendrobatidae > Ranitomeya > Ranitomeya imitator. The sequence goes on from NW_027194462.1 coordinate 137,191, forward strand.
TACCCTACACTCTATACCCTACACTCTACACTCTATACCCTACACTCTATACTCTACACTCTATACCCTACAATCTAAACCCTACACTCTATACCCTACACTCTATACTCTATACCATACATTCTATACCCTACATTCTACACTCTATACCATACACTCTATACCCTACACTCTACACTCTATACACTACACTCTATACCCTACACTCTATACCCTACACTCTATACCCTACACTCTACTCTCTATACCCTACACTCTATACCCTACACTCTAAACTCTACACTCTATACCCTACACTCTACACTCTACACCCTACTCTATACCATACACTCTATACCCTACACTCTATACCATACACTCTATACCCTACACTCTACACTCTATACCCTACACTCTATACCATACACTCTATACCCTACACTCTACATTCTATACCCTACACTCTATACCCTACACTTTACACTCTATACCCTTCACTCTATACCCTACACTCTATACCCTACACTCTACACTCTATACCCTACACTCTATACCCTACACTCTACACTCTATACCCTACACTCTATACTCTACACTCTATACCCTACAATCTAAACCCTACACTCAATACCATACACTCTATACCCTACACTCTACACTCTAAAACATACACTCTATACCCTACACTCTACACTCTATACCCTACACCGTACACTCTATACCATACACTCTATACCCTACACTCTACACTCTATACCCTACACTCTATACCCTACACTCTACACTCTATACCCTTCACTCTATACCATACACCCTATAACCTACACTCTACACTTTACACCCTACACTCTACACTCTGTACCTTACACTCTATACCCTACACTCTACATTCTATACCTTACACTCTATACATTATACCCTATACTATATACCCTACACTCTACACTCTATACCCTACACTCTATACCCTACAATCTACACTCTATACCCTACACTCCATACCCTACACTCTACACTCTATACCCTACACTCTATACTCTACACTCTATACCCTACAATCTAAACCCTACACTCTATACCCTACACTCTATACTCTATACCATACACTCTATACCCTACATTCTACACTCTATACCATACACTCTATACCCTACACTCTACACTCTACATCCTACACTCTATACCCTACACTCTATACCATACACCCTACATTCTGTACCATACACTCTATACCCTACACTCTACACTCTATACCCTACACTCTATACCATACACTCTATACCCTACACTCTACACTCTATACCATACACTCTATACCCTACACTCTATACCATACACTCTATACCCTACACTCTATACCCTACACTCTACACTCTATACCCTACACTCTACCTTACACTCTACACTCTAAACCCTACCCTCTACACTCTATACCCTACACTCTACACTCTATACCATACACTCTTTACCATACACTCTATACCCTACACTCTATACCCTACACTCTATACCCTATACCCTACACTCTATACCATACACTCTATACCCTACACTCTAGACTCTATACCCTACATTCTATACCCTACACTCTATACCCTACACTCTACACCCTACAATCTATACCCTACATTCTAAACTCTACACTCTATACCCTACACTCTATACCCTACACTCTACACCCTACACTCTATACCATACACTCTATACCCTACACTCTATACCCTACAATCTACACTCTATACCCTACACTCTATACCCTACACTCTATACCCTACACTCTATACCCTACACTCTACACTCTATACCATACACTCTATACCCTACACTCTATACCATACACTCTATACCCTACACTCTATACCCTACACTCTATACTCTATACCCTACACTCTATACCCTACACTCTATACCCTACACTCTACACCCTACAATCTATACCCTACACTCTACACTCTATACCCTACACTCTATACCATACACTCTACACTCTATACCCTACACTCTATACCCTACACTCTACACCCTACACTCTATACCATACACTCTATACCCTACACTCTATACCCTACAATCTACACTCTATACCCTACACTCTATACCCTACACTCTACACTCTATACCCTACACTCTATACTCTACACTCTATACCCTACAATCTAAACCCTACACTCAATACCATACACTCTATACCCTACACCCTACACTCTAAAACATACACTCTATACCCTACACTCTACACTCTATACCCTACACCGTACACTCTATACCATACACTCTATACCCTACACTCTACATTCTATACCCTACAATCTATACCCTACACTCTACACTCTATACCCTTCACTCTATACCCTACACTCTATACCCTACACTCTACACTCTATACCCTACACTCTATACCCTACACTCTACACTCTATATCATACACTCTATACCATACACTCTATACCCTACATTCTACACTTTATACCATACACTCTATACCCTACACTCTACACTCTACATCCTACACTCTATACCCTACACTCTATACCATACACCCTACTCTCTGTACCATACACTCTATACCCTACACTCTATACCCTACACTCTATACCATACACTCTATACCCTACACTCGACATTCTATACCCTACACTCTATACCATACACTCTATACCCTACACTCTACATTCTATACCCTACACTCTATACCCTACACTCTACACTCTATACCCTTCACTCTATACCCTACACTCTATACCCTACACTCTACACTCTATACCCTACACTCTATACCCTACACTTTACACTCTATACCCTACACTCTATACCATACACTCTATACCCTACACTCTACACTCTATACCCTTCACTCTATACCCTACACTCTATACCCTACACTCTATACCCTACACTCTACATTCTATACCCTACACTCTATACCATACACTCTATACCCTACACTCTACATTATATACCCTACACTCTATACCCTACACTCTACACTCTATACCCTTCACTCTATACCCTACACTCTATACCCTACACTCTACACTCTATACCCTACACTCTATACCCTACACTCTACACTCTATACCCTACACTCTATACCATACACTCTATACCCTACATTCTACACTCTATACCATACACTCTATACCCTACACTCTACACTCTACATCCTACACTCTATACCCCACACTCTATACCATACACCCTACTCTCTGTACCATACACTCTATACCCTACACTCTACACTCTATACCCTACACTCTATACCATACACTCTATACCCTACACTCTACATTCTATACCCTACACTCTATACCATACACTCTATACCCTACACTCTATACCCTACACTCTACACTCTATACCCTACACTCTACCATACACTCTACACTCTAAACCCTACACTCTACACTCTATACCCTTCACTCTCTACCCTACACAATATACCCTACACTCTACTCTATACCCTACACTCTATACCCTACACTCTATACCCTACACTCTACACTCTATACCCTACACTCTATACCATACACTCTATACCCTACACTCTACACTCTATACCATACACTCTATACCCTACACTCTATACCATACACTCTATACCCTACACTCTATACACTACACTCTACACTCTATACCCTACACTCTACACTCTATACACTACACTCTATACCCTACACTCTATACCCTACACTCTATACCCTACACTCTACCCTCTATACCCTACACTCTATACCCTACACTCTAAACTCTACACTCTATACCCTACACTCTACACTCTACACCCTACTCTATACCATACACTCTATACCCTACACTCTATACCATACACTCTATACCCTACACTCTACACTCTATACCCTACACTCTATACCATACACCCTACACTCTGTACCATACACTCTATACCCTACACTCTACACTCTATACCCTACACTCTATACCATACACTCTATACCCTACACGCTACACTCTATACCATACACTCTATACCCTACACTCTATACCATACACTCTTTACCCTACACTCTATACACTACACTCTACACTCTATACCCTACACTCTACACTCTATACACTACACTCTATACCCTACACTCTATACCCTACACTCTATACCCTACACTCTATACCCTACACTCTACCCTCTATACAATACACTCTATACCCTACACTCTAAACTCTACACACTACACTCTATACCCTACACTCTATACCATACACTCTATACCCTACACTCTACATTCTATACCCTACACTCTATACCCTACACTTTACACTCTATACCCTTCACTCTATACCCTACACTCTATACCCTACACTCTACACTCTATACCCTACACTCTATACCCTACACTCTACACTCTATACCCTACACTCTATACTCTACACTCTATACCCTACAATCTAAACCCTACACTCAATACCATACACTCTATACCCTACACTCTACACTCTAAAACATACACTCTATACCCTACACTCTACACTCTATACCCTACACCGTACACTCTATACCATACACTCTATACCCTACACTCTACACTCTATACCCTACACTCTATACCCTACACTCTACACTCTATACCCTACACTCTATACCATACACCCTATAACCTACACTCTACACTTTACACCCTACACTCTACACTCTGTACCTTACACTCTATACCCTACACTCTACATTCTATACCTTACACTCTATACATTATACCCTATAATCTATACCCTACACTCTACACTCTATACCCTACACTCTATACCCTACAATGTACACTCTATACCCTACACTCTATACCCTACACTCTACACTCTATACCCTACACTCTATACTCTACACTCTATACCCTACAATCTAAACCCTACACTCTATACCCTACACTCTATACTCTATACCATACACTCTATACCCTACATTCTACACTCTATACCATACACTCTATACCCTACACTCTACACTCTACATCCTACACTCTATACCCTACACTCTATACCATACACCCTACACTCTGTACCATACACTCTATACCCTACACTCTACACTCTATACCCTACACTCTATACCATACACTCTATACCCTACACTCTACACTCTATACCATACACTCTATACCCTACACTCTATACCATACACTCTATACCCTACACTCTATACCCTACACTCTACACTCTATACCCTACACTCTACACTCTATACCATACACTCTTTACCATACACTCTATACCCTACACTCTATACTCTATACCCTACACTCTATACCCTACACTCTATACCCTATACCCTACACTCTATACCATACACTCTATACCCTACACTCTAGACTCTATACCCTACACTCTACACCCTACAATCTATACCCTACATTCTAAACTCTACACTCTATACCCTACACTCTATACCATACACTCTACACCCTACACTCTATACCATACACTCTATACCCTACACTCTATACCCTACAATCTACACTCTATACCCTACACTCTATACCCTACACTCTATACCCTACACTCTATACCCTACACTCTACACTCTATACCCTACACTCTATACCATACACTCTATACCCTACACTCTATACCCTACACTCTATACTCTATACCCTACACTCTATACCCTACACTCTATACCCTACACTCTACACCCTACAATCTATACCCTACACTCTAAACTCTACACTCTATACCCTACACTCTATACCATACACTCTACACTCTGTACCCTACACTCTATACCCTACACTCTACACCCTACACTCTATACCATACACTCTATACCCTACAATCTACACTCTATACCCTACACTCTATACCCTACACTCTACACTCTATACCCTACACTCTATACTCTACACTCTATACCCTACAATCTAAACCCTACACTCAATACCATACACTCTATACCCTACACTCTACACTCTACACTCTATACCCTACACCGTACACTCTATACCATACACTCTATACCCTACACTCTACATTCTATACCCTACACTCTATACCCTACACTCTACACTCTATACCCTTCACTCTATACCCTACACTCTATACCCTACACTCTACACTCTATACCCTACACTCTATACCCTACACTCTACACTCTATACCCTACACTCTATACCATACACTCTATACCCTACATTCTACACTCTATACCATACACTCTATACCCTACACTCTATACCATACACTCTTTACCCTACACTCTATACACTACACTCTACACTCTATACCCTACACTATACACTCTATACACTACACTCTATACCCTACACTCTATACCCTACACTCTATACCCTACACTCTACACTCTATACACTACACTCTATACCCTACACTCTATACCCTACACTCTATACCCTACACTCTATACCCTACACTCTACCCTCTATACCCTACACTCTATACCCTACACTCTAAACTCTACACTCTATACCCTACACTCTACACTCTACACCCTACTCTATACCATACACTCTATACCCTACACTCTATACCATACACTCTATACCCTACACTCTACACTCTATACCCTACACTCTATACCATACACCCTACACTCTGTACCATACACTCTATACCCTACACTCTACACTCTATACCCTACACTCTATACCATACACTCTATACCCTACACGCTACACTCTATACCATACACTCTATACCCTACACTCTATACCATACACTCTTTACCCTACACTCTATACACTACACTCTACACTCTATACCCTACACTCTACACTCTATACACTACACTCTATACCCTACACTCTATACCCTACACTCTATACCCTACACTCTATACCCTACACTCTACCCTCTATACCCTACACTCTATACCCTACACTCTAAACTCTACACACTACACTCTATACCCTACACTCTATACCCTACACTCTATACCCTACACTCTATACCCTACACTCTACACTCTATACCCTACACTCTATACCATACACTCTATACCATGCACTCTATACTCTATACCATACACTCTATACCCTACAATCTACACTCTATACCCTACACTCTATACCCTACACTCTATACCCTACACTCTGTACCCTACACTCTATACCCTACACTCTATACCCTACACTCTACACCCTACAATCTATACCCTACACTCTAAACTCTACACTCTATACCCTACACTCTATACAATACACTCTACACTCTACACCCTACACTCTATACCCTACACTCTACACCCTACACTCTGCACTCTATACCCTACACTGTATACCCTACACTCTACACTCTATACCCTACACTAAATACCTTACACTCTATACCCTACAGTCTATACCATACACTCTATACCATACACTCTATACCCTACACTCTATACTTCACACTCTACACTCTATACCCTACACTCTACACTCTATACCCTACACTCTATACCCTACACTCTTTACCATACACTCTATACCCTACACTCTACACTCTATACCCTACACTCTACATTCTATACCTTACACTCTATACATTATACCCTATACTATATACCCTACACTCTACACTCTATACCCTACACTCTATACCCTACAATCTACACTCTATACCCTACACTCTATACCCTACACTCTACACTCTATACCCTACACTCTATACTCTACAATCTATACCCTACAATCTAAACCCTACACTCTATACCCTACACTCTATACTCTATACCATACACTCTATACCCTACATTCTACACTCTATACCATACACTCCATACCCTACACTCTACACTCTACATCCTACATTCTATACCCTACACTCTATACCATACACCCTACACTCTGTACCATACACTCTATACCCTACACTCTACACTCTATACCCTACACTCTATACCATACACTCTATACCCTACACTCTACACTCTATACCATACACTCTATACCCTACACTCTATACCATACACTCTATACTCTACACTCTATACCCTACACTCTATACCTCACACTCTACACTCTATACCCTACACTCTACACTCTATACCATACACTCTTTACCATACACTCTATACCCTACACTCTACACTATATACCCTACACTCTACACTCTATACCCTACACTCTATGCCATACACTCTATACCATACACTCTACACTCTATACCCTACACTCTATACCATACACTCTATACCCTACACCCTACACTATATACCCTACACTCTATACCATACACTCTATACTATACACTCTACACTCTATACCCTAAACTCTATACCATACACTCTATACCCTACACCCTACACTCTATACCATACACTCCATACCCTACACTCTATACCCTACACTCTATACTCTATACCCTACACTCTACACTCTATACCCTACACTCTATACCCTACACTCTATACCCTTAACTCTACACTCTATACCCTACACTCTACACTCTATACCCTACACTCTACACTCTATACCCTACACTTTATGCCATACACTCTATACCCTACACTCTACACTCTATACTCTACATTCTATACCATACACTCTATACCCTACACCCTACACTCTATACCCTACACTCTATACCCTACACTCTACCCTCTATACCCTACACTCTATACCCTACACTCTAAACTCTACCCTCTATACCCTACACTCTATACCCTACACTCTACACTCTATACTCTATACCCTACACTCTATACTCTATACCCTACACTCTATACCCTACACTCTATACCATAAACTCTATACCCTACACTCTGTACCCTACACTCTATACCCTACACTCTATACCATACACTCTATACCCTACACTCTATACCCTACATTCTATACTTTACACACTATATCCTACACTTTACACTCTATACCCTACACTCTATACCATACACTCTATACCCTACACTCTACACTCTATACCCTACACTCTATACCCTACACACTATACCCTACACTCTACACTCTATACCCTACACTCTATACCCTACACTCTATACCCTACACTCTACACTCTATACCCTACACTCTACACCTTACACTCTATACCATACACTCTATACCCTACACTCTATACCCTACACTCTATACCATACACTCTATACCCTACACTCTACGCTCTATACCCTACACTCTATACCCTACACTCTATATCTCACACTCCACACTCTATACCCTACACTATACACTCTATACCATACACTCTATACCCTACACTCTATACCCTACACTCTATACCATACACTCTATACCATACACTCTACACTCTATACCCTACACTCTATACCATACATTCTATACCCTACACCCTACACTATATACCCTACACTCTATACCCTACACTCTATACCATACACTCTATACCATACACTCTACACTCTATACCCTACACTCTATACCATACACTCTATACCCTACACCCTACACTCTATACCATACACTCCATATCCTACACTCTATACCCTACACTCTATACTCTATACCCTACACTCTACACTCTATACCCTACACTCTATACCCTACACTCTATACCCTACACACTATACCCTACACTCTACACTCTATACCCTACACTCTATACCCTACACTCTATACCCTACACTCTACACTCTATACCCTACACTCTACACCTTACACTCTATACCATACACTCTATACCCTACACTCTATACCCTACACTCTATACCATACACTCTATACCCTACACTCTACGCTCTATACCCTACACTCTATACCCTACACTCTATATCTCACACTCCACACTCTATACCCTACACTATACACTCTATACCATACACTCTATACCCTACACTCTATACCCTACACTCTATACCATACACTCTATACCCTACACTCTACACTCTATACCCTACACTCTACACTCTATACCCTACACTCTATACCCTACACTCTATACCCTACACTCTATACCATACACTCTATACCATACACTCTACACTCTATACCCTACACTCTATACCATACATTCTATACCCTACACCCTACACTATATACCCTACACTCTATACCCTACACTCTATACCATACACTCTATACCATACACTCTACACTCTATACCCTACACTCTATACCATACACTCTATACCCTACACCCTACACTCTATACCATACACTCCATATCCTACACTCTATACCCTACACTCTATACTCTATACCCTACACTCTACACTCTATACCCTACACTCTATACCCTACACTCTATACCCTACACTCTACACTCTATACCCTACACTCTACACTCTATACCCTACACTCTACACTCTATACCCTACACTTTATGCCATACACTCTATACCCTACACTCTACACTCTATACTCTACATTCTATACCATACACTCTATACCCTACACCCTACACTCTATACCCTACACTCTATACCCTACACTCTACCCTCTATACCCTACACTCTATACCCTACACTCTAAACTCTACCCTCTATACCCTACACTCTATACCCTACACTCTACACTCTATACTCTATACCCTACACTCTATACCCTACACTCTATACCTCACACTCTACACTCTATACCCTACACTATACACTCTATACCATACACTCTTTACCATACACTCTATACCCTACACTCTACACTCTATACCCTACACTCTACACTCTATACCCTACACTCTATACCCTACACTCTATACCATACACTCTATACCATACACTCTACACTCTATACCCTACACTCTATACCATACACTCTATACCCTACACCCTACACTATATACCATACACTCTATACCCTACACTCTATACCCTACACTCTATACTCTATACCCTACACTCTATACCCTACACTCTATACCCTACACTCTACACCCTACAATCTATACCCTACACTCTAAACTCTACACTCTATACCCTACACTCTATACCATACACTCTACACTCTATACCCTACACTCTACACCCTACACTCTACACTCTATACCCTACACTCTATACCATACACTCTATACTCTAGACCCTACACTCTATACCCTACACTCTACACTCTATACCCTACACTCTATACCATACACTCTATACCATGCACTCTATACTCTATACCATACACTCTATACCCTACAATCTACACTCTATACCCTACACTCTATACCCTACACTCTATACCCTACACTCTATACCCTACACTCTATACCCTACACTCTATACTCTATACCCTACACTCTATACCCTACACTCTATACCCTACACTCTACACCCTACAATCTATACCCTACACTCTAAACTCTACACTCTATACCCTACACTCTATACGATACACTCTACACTCTACACCCTACACTCTATACCCTACACTCTACACCCTACACTCTACACTCTATACCCTACACTCTATACCCTACACTCTACACTCTATACCCTACACTAAATACCTTACACTCTATACCCTACAGTCTATACCATACACTCTATACCATACACTCTATACCCTACACTCTATACTTCACACTCTACACTCTATACCCTACACTCTACACTCTATACCCTACACTCTATACCCTACACTCTACACTCTATACCCTACACTCTACACTCTATACCCTACACTCTACACTCTATACCCTACACTCTATACCCTACACTCTATACCCTACACTCTATACCCTACACTCTACACTCTATACCCTACACTCTATACCATACACTCTATACCCTACACCCTACACTCTATACCATACACTCTATACCCTACACTCTACACTCTATACCCTACACTCTATACCCTACACTCTAAACTCTACACTCTATACCCTACACTCTACACTCTACACCCTACTCTATACCATACACTCTATACCCTACACTCTATACCATACACTCTATACCTTACAATCTACACTCTATACCCTACACTCTATACCATACACTCTATACCCTACACTCTACATTCTATACCCTACACTCTATACCCTACACTTTACACTCTATACCCTTCACTCTATACCCTACACTCTATACCCTACACTCTACACTCTATACCCTACACTCTATACCCTACACTCTACACTCTATACCCTACACTCTATACCATACACTCTATACCATGCACTCTATACTCTATACCATACACTCTATACCCTACATTCTACACTCTACATCCTACACTCTATACCCTACACTCTATACCATACACCCTACACTCTGTACCATACACTCGATACCCTACACTCTACACTCTATACCCTACACTCTATACCATACACTCTATACCCTACACTCTACACTCTATACCATACACTCTATACCCTACACTCTATACCATACACTCTATACCCTACACTCTATACCCTACACTCTACACTCTATACCCTACACTCTACACTCTATACACTACACTCTATACCCTACAGTCTAAACTCTACACTCTATACCCTACACTCTACACTCTACACCCTACTCTATACAATACACTCTATACCCTACACTCTATACCATACACTCTATACCCTACACTCTACACTCTATACCCTACACTCTATACCATACACTCTATACCCTACACCCTACACTATATACCATACACTCTATACCCTACACTCTATACCCTACACTCTATACTCTATACCCTACACTCTATACCCTACACTCTATACCCTACACTCTACACCCTACAATCTATACCCTACACTCTAAACTCTACACTCTATACCCTACACTCTATACCATACACTCTACACTCTATACCCTACACTCTACACCCTACACTCTACACTCTATACCCTACACTCTATACCATACACTCTATACTCTAGACCCTACACTCTATACCCTACACTCTACACTCTATACCCTACACTCTATACCATACACTCTATACCATGCACTCTATACTCTATACCATACACTCTATACCCTACAATCTACACTCTATACCCTACACTCTATACCCTACACTCTATACCCTACACTCTATACCCTACACTCTATACCCTACACTCTATACTCTATACCCTACACTCTATACCCTACACTCTATACCCTACACTCTACACCCTACAATCTATACCCTACACTCTAAACTCTACACTCTATACCCTACACTCTATACGATACACTCTACACTCTACACCCTACACTCTATACCCTACACTCTACACCCTACACTCTACACTCTATACCCTACACTCTATACCCTACACTCTACACTCTATACCCTACACTAAATACCTTACACTCTATACCCTACAGTCTATACCATACACTCTATACCATACACTCTATACCCTACACTCTATACTTCACACTCTACACTCTATACCCTACACTCTACACTCTATACCCTACACTCTATACCCTACACTCTACACTCTATACCCTACACTCTACACTCTATACCCTACACTCTACACTCTATACCCTACACTCTATACCCTACACTCTATACCCTACACTCTATACCCTACACTCTACACTCTATACCCTACACTCTATACCATACACTCTATACCCTACACCCTACACTCTATACCATACACTCTATACCCTACACTCTACACTCTATACCCTACACTCTATACCCTACACTCTAAACTCTACACTCTATACCCTACACTCTACACTCTACACCCTACTCTATACCATACACTCTATACCCTACACTCTATACCATACACTCTATACCTTACAATCTACACTCTATACCCTACACTCTATACCATACACTCTATACCCTACACTCTACATTCTATACCCTACACTCTATACCCTACACTTTACACTCTATACCCTTCACTCTATACCCTACACTCTATACCCTACACTCTACACTCTATACCCTACACTCTATACCCTACACTCTACACTCTATACCCTACACTCTATACCATACACTCTATACCATGCACTCTATACTCTATACCATACACTCTATACCCTACATTCTACACTCTACATCCTACACTCTATACCCTACACTCTATACCATACACCCTACACTCTGTACCATACACTCGATACCCTACACTCTACACTCTATACCCTACACTCTATACCATACACTCTATACCCTACACTCTACACTCTATACCATACACTCTATACCCTACACTCTATACCATACACTCTATACCCTACACTCTATACCCTACACTCTACACTCTATACCCTACACTCTACACTCTATACACTACACTCTATACCCTACAGTCTAAACTCTACACTCTATACCCTACACTCTACACTCTACACCCTACTCTATACCATACACTCTATACCCTACACTCTATACCATACACTCTATACCCTACACTCTACACTCTATACCCTACACTCTATACCATACACTCTATACCATACACTCTACATTCTATACCCTACACTCTATACCCTACACTTTACACTCTATACCCTTCACTCTATACCCTACACTCTATACCCTACACTCTATACCCTACACTCTACCCTCTATACCCTACACTCTATACCCTACAGTCTAAACTCTACACTCTATACCCTACACTCTACACTCTACACCCTACTCTATACCATACACTCTATACCCTACACTCTATACCATACACTCTATACCCTACACTCTACACTCTATACCCTACACTCTATACCATACACTCTATACCCTACACTCTACATTCTATACCCTACACTCTATACCCTACACTTTACACTCTATACCCTTCACTCTATACCCTACACTCTATACCCTACACTCTACACTCTATACCCTACACTCTATACCCTACACTCTACACTCTATACCCTACACTCTATACTCTACACTCTATACCCTACAATCTAAACCCTACACTCAATACCATACACTCTATACCCTACACTCTACACTCTAAAACATACACTCTATACCCTACACTCTACACTCTATACCCTACACCGTACACTCTATACCATACACTCTATACCCTACACTCTACACTCTATACCCTACACTCTATACCCTACACTCTACACTCTATACCCTACACTCTATACCATACACCCTATAACCTACACTCTACACTTTACACCCTACACTCTACACTCTGTACCTTACACTCTATACCCTACACTCTACATTCTATACCTTACACTCTATACATTATACCCTATAATCTATACCCTACACTCTACACTCTATACCCTACACTCTATACCCTACAATGTACACTCTATACCCTACACTCTATACCCTACACTCTACACTCTATACCCTACACTCTATACTCTACACTCTATACCCTACAATCTAAAACCTACACTCTATACCCTACACTCTATACTCTATACCATACACTCTATACCCTACATTCTACACTCTATACCATACACTCTATACCCTACACTCTACACTCTACATCCTACACTCTATACCCTACACTCTATACCATACACCCTACACTCTGTACCATACACTCTATACCCTACACTCTACACTCTATACCCTACACTCTATACCATACACTCTATACCCTACACTCTACACTCTATACCATACACTCTATACCCTACACTCTATACCATACACTCTATACCCTACACTCTATACCCTACACTCTACACTCTATACCCTACACTCTACACTCTATACCATACACTCTTTACCATACACTCTATACCCTACACTCTACACTCTATACCATACACTCTATACCCTACACTCTATACCATACACTCTATACCCTACACTCTATACCCTACACTCTACACTCTATACCCTACACTCTATACCCTACACTCTACACTCTATACCCTACACTCTATACCCTACACTCTATACCATACACTCTATACCCTACACTCTACACTCTATACCATACACTCTATACCCTACACTCTATACCATACACTCTATACCCTACACTCTATACCCTACACTCTACACTCTATACCCTACACTCTACACTCTATACCATACACTCTTTACCATACACTCTATACCCTACACTCTACACTCTATACCCTACACTCTATACCCTACACTCTATACCCTATACCCTACACTCTATACCCTACACTCTATACCCTATACCCTACACTCTATACCATACACTCTATACCCTACACTCTAGACTCTATACCCTACATTCTATACCCTACACTCTATACCCTACACTCTACACCCTACAATCTATACCCTACATTCTAAACTCTACACTCTATACCCTACACTCTATACCATACACTCTACACCCTACCCTCTATACCATACACTCTATACCCTACACTCTATACCCTACAATCTACACTCAATACCCTACACTCTATACCCTACACTCTATACCCTACACTCTATACCCTACACTCTACACTCTATACCCTACACTCTATACCATACACTCTATACCCTACACTCTATACCCTACACTCTATACTCTATACCCTACACTCTATACCCTACACTCTATACCCTACACTCTACACCCTACAATCTATACCCTACACTCTAAACTCTACACTCTATACCCTACACTCTATACCATACACTCTACACTCTATACCCTACACTCTATACCCTACACTCTACACCCTACACTCTATACCATACACTCTATACCCTACACTCTATACCCTACAATCTACACTCTATACCCTACACTCTATACCCTACACTCTATACTCTATACCCTACACTCTATACTCTACACTCTATACCCTACAATCTAAACCCTACACTCAATACCATACACTCTATACCCTACACTCTACACTCTACACTCTATACCCTACACCGTACACTCTATACCATACACTCTAAACCCTACACTCTACATTCTATACCCTACACTCTATACCCTACACTCTACACTCTATACCCTTCACTCTATACCCTACACTCTAAACCCTACACTCTACACTCTATACCCTACACTCTATACCCTACACTCTACACTCTATACCCTACACTCTATACCATACACTCTATACCCTACATTCTACACTCTATACCATACACTCTATACCCTACACTCTACACTCTACATCCTACACTCTATACCCTACACTCTATACCATACACCCTACTCTATGTACCATACACTCTATACCCTACACTCTATACCCTACACTCTATACCATACACTCTATACCCTACACTCTACATTCTATACCCTACACTCTATACCATACACTCTATACCCTACACTCTACATTCTATACCCTACACTCTATACCCTACACTCTACACTCTATACCCTTCACTCTATACCCTACACTCTATACCCTACACTCTACACTCTTTACCCTACACTCTATACCCTACACTCTACACTCTATACCCTACACTCTATACCATACACTCTATACCCTACATTCTACACTCTATACCATACACTCTATACCCTACACTCTACACTCTACATCCTACACTCTATACCCCACACTCTATACCATACACCCTACTCTCTGTACCATACACTCTATACCCTACACTCTACACTCTATACCCTACACTCTATACCATACACTCTATACCCTACACTCTACATTCTATACCCTACACTCTATACCATACACTCTATACCCTACACTCTATACGATACACTCTACACTCTATACCCTACACTCTACCATACACTCTACACTCTAAACGCTACACTCTACACTCTATACCCTTCACTCTCTACCCTACACTCTATACCCTACACTCTACTCTATACCCTACACTCTATACCCTACACTCTATACCCTACACTCTACACTCTATACCCTACACTCTATACAATACACTCTATACCCTACACTCTACACTCTATTCCCTACACTCTATACCATACACTCTATACCCTACACCATACACTCTATACCCTACACCATACACTCTATACCCTACACTCTATACCCTACACTCTATACCCTACACTACACTCTATACCCTACACTCTATACCCTACACTCTATGCCCTACACTCTACGCTCTATACCCTACACTATATACCCTACACTCTAAACTCTACACTCTGCACTCTACACTCTATACCATACACTCTATACCCTACACTCTATACCCTACACTCTACACTCTATACCCTACACTCTATACCATGCACCCTATACCCTACACTCTACACTCTATACCCTACACTCTATACCCTACACTATACACCCTACACTCTAAACTCTACCCTCTATACCCTACACTCTATACCCTACACTCTACACTCTATACTCTATACCCTACACACTATACTCTATACCCTACACTCTATACCATAAACTCTATACCCTACACTCTGTACCCTACACTCTATACCCTACACTCTATACCATACACTCTATACCCTACACTCTATACCCTACATTCTATACCTTACACACTATACCCTACACTTTACACTCTATACCCTACACTCTATACCATACACTCTATACCCTACACTCTACACTCTATACCCTACACTCTATACCCTACACACTATACCCTACACTCTACACTCTATACCCTACACTCTATACCCTACACTCTACACTCTATACCCTACACTCTATACCTTACACTCTATACCATACACTCTATACCCTACACTCTATACCCTACACTCTATACCATACACTCTATACCCTACACTCTACGCTCTATACCCTACACTCTATACCCTACACTCTATACCTCACACTCTACACTCTATACCCTACACTATACACTCTATACCATACACTCTTTACCATACACTCTATACCCTACACTCTACACTCTATACCCTACACTCTACACTCTATACCCTACACTCTATACCCTACACTCTATACCATACACTCTATACCATACACTCTACACTCTATACCCTACACTCTATACCATACACTCTATACCCTACACCCTACACTATATACCATACACTCTATACCCTACACTCTATACCCTACACTCTATACTCTATACCCTACACTCTATACCCTACACTCTATACCCTACACTCTACACCCTACAATCTATACCCTACACTCTAAACTCTACACTCTATACCCTACACTCTATACCATACACTCTACACTCTATACCCTACACTCTATACCCTACACTCTACACTCTATACCCTACACTCTATACCATACACTCTATACCCTACACTCTATACCCTACATTCTATACCTTACACACTATACCCTACACTTTACACTCTATACCCTACACTCTATACCATACACTCTATACCCTACACTCTACACTCTATACCCTACACTCTATACCCTACACACTATACCCTACACTCTACACTCTATACCCTACACTCTATACCCTACACTCTACACTCTATACCCTACACTCTATACCTTACACTCTATACCATACACTCTATACCCTACACTCTATACCCTACACTATACCATACACTCTATACCCTACACTCTACGCTCTATACCCTACACTCTATACCCTACACTCTATACCTCACACTCTACACTCTATACCCTACACTATACACTCTATACCATACACTCTTTACCATACACTCTATACCCTACACTCTACACTCTATACCCTACACTCTACACTCTATACCCTACACTCTATACCATACACTCTATACCATACCCTCTACACTCTATACCCTACACTCTATACCATACACTCTATACCCTACACCCTACACTATATACCATACACTCTATACCCTACACTCTATACCCTACACTCTATACTCTATACCCTACACTCTATACCCTACACTCTATACCCTACACTCTACACCCTACAATCTATACCCTACACTCTAAACTCTACACTCTATACCCTACACTCTATACCATACACTCTACACTCTATACCCTACACTCTATACCCTACACTCTACACTCTATACCCTACACTCTATACCATACACTCTATACTCTAGACCCTACACTCTATACCCTACACTCTACACTCAATACCCTACACTCTATACCATACACTCTATACCATGCACTCTATACTCTATACCATACACTCTATACCCTACAATCTACACTCTATACCCTACACTCTATACCCTACACTCTATACCCTACACTCTATACCCTACACTCTATACCCTACACTCTATACTCTATACCCTACACTCTATACCCTATACTCTATACCCTACACTCTACACCCTACAATCTATACCCTACACTCTAAACTCTACACTCTATACCCTACACTCTATACCATACACTCTACACCCTACACCCTACACTTTTTACCCTACACTCTACACCCTACACTCTACACTCTATACCCTACACTCTATACCCTACACTCTACACTCTATACCCTACACTAAATACCTTACACTATATACCCTACAGTCTATACCATACACTCTATACCATACACTCTATACCCTACACTCTATACTTCACACTCTACACTCTATACCCTACACTCTACACTCTATACCCTACACTCTATACCCTACACTCTTTACCATACACTCTATACCCTACACTCTACACTATATACCCTACACTCTACACTCTATACCCTACACTCTATACCCTACACTCTATACCCTACACTCTATACCCTACACTCTACACTCTATACCCTACACTCTATACCATACACTCTATACCCTACACCCTACACTCTATACCATACACTCTATACCCTACACTCTACACTCTATACCCTACACTCTATACCCTACACTCTAAACTCTACACTCTATACCCTACACTCTACACTCTACATCCTACTCTATACCATACACTCTATACCCTACACTCTATACCATACACTCTATACCCTACACTCTACACTCTATACCCTACACTCTATACCATACACTCTATACCCTACACTCTACATTCTATACCCTACACTCTATACCCTACACTTTACACTCTATACCCTTCACTCTATACCCTACACTCTATACCCTACACTCTACACTCTATACCCTACACTCTATACCCTACACTCTACACTCTATACCCTACACTCTATACCATACACTCTATACCATGCACTCTATACTCTATACCATACACTCTATACCCTACACTCTACACTCTATACCCTACACTCTATACCATACACCCTACACTCTGTACCATACACTCTATACCCTACACTCTACACTCTATACCCTACACTCTATACCATACACTCTATACCCTACACTCTATACACTACACTCTACACTCTATACCCTACACTCTACACTCTATACACTACACTCTATACCCTACACTCTATACCCTACACTCTATACCCTACACTCTACCCTCTATACCCTACACTCTATACCCTACACTCTAAACTCTACACTTTACACTCTATACCCTTCACTCTATACCCTACACTCTATACCCTACACTCTACACTCTATACCCTACACTCTACACTCTATACCCTACACTCGATACTCTACACTCTATACCCTACAATATAAAACCCTACACTCAATACCATACACTCTATACCCTACACTCTACACTCTAAAACATACACTCTATACCCTACACTCTACACTCTATACCCTACACCGTACACTCTATACCATACACTCTATACCCTACACTCTACACTCTATACCCTACACTCTATACCCTACACTCTACACTCTATACCCTACACTCTATACCATACACCCTATAACCTACACTCTACACTTTACACCCTACACTCTACACTCTGTACCTTACACTCTATACCCTACACTCTACATTCTATACCTTACACTCTATACATTATACCCTATACTCTATACCCTACACTCTACACTCTATACCCTACACTCTATACCCTACAATCTACACTCTATACCCTACACTCTATACCCTACACTCTACACTCTATACCCTACACTCTATACTCTACACTCTATACCCTACAATCTAAACCCTACACTCTATACCCTACACTCTATACTCTATACCATACACTCTATACCCTACATTCTACACTCTATACCATACACTCTATACCCTACACTCTACACTCTGTACATTACACTCTATACCCTACACTCTATACCCTACACTCTATACCCTACACTCTATACCCTACACTCTACCCTCTATACCCTACACTCTATACCCTACACTCTAAACTCTACACTCTATACCCTACACTCTACACTCTACACCCTACTCTATACCATACACTCTATACCCTACACTCTATACCATACACTCTATACCCTACACTCTACACTCTATACCCTACACTCTATACCATACACTCTATACCCTACACTCTACATTCTATACCCTACACTCTATACCCTACACTTTACACTCTATACCCTTCACTCTATACCCTACACTCTATACCCTACACTCTACACTCTATACCCTACACTCTATACCCTACACTCTACACTCTATACCCTACACTCTATACTCTACACTCTATACCCTACAATCTAAACCCTACACTCAATACCATACACTCTATACCCTACACTCTACACTCTAAAACATACACTCTATACCCTACACTCTACACTCTATACCCTACACCGTACACTCTATACCATACACCCTATAACCTACACTCTACACTTTACACCCTACACTCTACACTCTGTACCTTACACTCTATACCCTACACTCTACATTCTATACCTTACACTCTATACATTATACCCTATACTCTATACCCTACACTCTACACTCTATACCCTACACTCTATACCCTACAATCTACACTCTATACCCTACACTCTATACCCTACACTCTACACTCTATACCCTACACTCTATACTCTACACTCTATACCCTACAATCTAAACCCTACACTCTATACCCTACACTCTATACTCTATACCATACACTCTATACCCTACATTCTACACTCTATACCATACACTCTATACCCTACACTCTACACTCTACATCCTACACTCTATACCCTACACTCTATACCATACACCCTACACTCTGTACCATACACTCTATACCCTACACTCTACACTCTATACCCTACACTCTATACCATACACTCTATACCCTACACTCTACACTCTATACCATACACTCTATACCCTACACTCTATACCATACACTCTATACCCTACACTTTATACCCTACACTCTACACTCTATACCCTACACTCTACCTTACACTCTACACTCTAAACCCTACACTCTACACTCTATACCCTACACTCTACACTCTATACCATACACTCTTTACCATACACTCCATACCCTACACTCTATACCCTACACTCTATACCCTATACCCTACACTGTATACCATACACTCTATACCCTACACTCTAGACTCTATACCCTACATTCTATACCCTACACTCTATACCCTACACTCTACACCCTACAATCTATACCCTACATTCTAAACTCTACACTCTATACCCTACACTCTATACCCTACACTCTACACCCTACACTCTATACCATACACTCTATACCCTACACTCTATACCCTACAATCTACACTCTATACCCTACACTCTATACCCTACACTCTATACCCTACACTCTATACCCTACGCTCTACACTCTATACCCTACACTCTATACCATACACTCTATACCCTACACTCTATACCATACACTCTATACCCTACACTCTATACCCTACACTCTATACTCTATACCCTACACTCTATACCCTACACTCTATACCCTACACTCTACACCCTACAATCTATACCCTACACTCTAAACTCTACACTCTATACCCTACACTCTATACCATACACTCTACACTCTATACCCTACACTCTATACCCTACACTCTACACCCTACACTCTATACCATACACTCTATACCCTACACTCTATACCCTACAATCTACACTCTATACCCTACACTCTATACCCTACACTCTACACTCTATACCCTACACTCTATACTCTACACTCTATACCCTACAATCTAAACCCTACACTCAATACCATACACTCTATACCCTACACCCTACACTCTAAAACATACACTCTATACCCTACACTCTACACTCTATACCCTACACCGTACACTCTATACCATACACTCTATACCCTACACTCTACATTCTATACCCTTCACTCTATACCCTACACTCTATACCCTACACTCTACACTCTATACCCTACACTCTATACCCTACACTCTACACTCTATACCCTACACTCTATACCATACACTCTATACCCTACATTCTACACTCTATACCATACACTCTATACCCTACACTCTACACTCTACATCCTACACTCTATACCCTACACTCTATACCATACACCCTACTCTCTGTTCCATACACTTTATACCCTACACTCTATACCCTACACTCTATACCATACACTCTATACCCTACACTCGACATTCTGTACCCTACACTCTATACCCTACAATCTACACTCTATACCCTACACTCTATACCCTACACTCTACACTCTATACCCTACACTCTATACTCTACACTCTATACCCTACAATCTAAACCCTACACTCAATACCATACACTCTATACCCTACACCCTACACTCTAAAACATACACTCTATACCCTACACTCTACACTCTATACCCTACACCGTACACTCTATACCCTACACTCTATACCTTACACTCTATACCATACACTCTATACCCTACACTCTATACCCTACACTCTATACCATACACTCTATACCCTACACTCTACGCTCTATACCCTACACTCTATACCCTACACTCTATACCTCACACTCTACACTCTATACCCTACACTATACACTCTATACCATACACTCTTTACCATACACTCTATACCCTACACTCTACACTCTATACCCTACACTCTACACTCTATACCCTACACTCTATACCCTACACTCTATACCATACACTCTATACCATACACTCTACACTCTATACCCTACACTCTATACCATACACTCTATACCCTACACCCTACACTATATACCATACACTCTATACCCTACACTCTATACCCTACACTCTATACTCTATACCCTACACTCTATACCCTACACTCTATACCCTACACTCTACTCCCTACAATCTATACCCTACACTCTAAACTCTACACTCTATACCCTACACTCTATACCATACACTCTACACTCTATACCCTACACTCTACACTCTATACCCTACACTCTATACCATACACTCTATACTCTAGACCCTACACTCTATACCCTACACTCTACACTCTATACCCTACACTCTATACCATACACTCTATACCATGCACTCTATACTCTATACCATACACTCTATACCCTACAATCTACACTCTATACCCTACACTCTATACCCTACACTCTATACCCTACACTCTATACCCTACACTCTATACCCTACACTCTATACTCTATACCCTACACTCTATACCCTACACTCTATACCCTACACTCTACACCCTACAATCTATACCCTACACTCTAAACTCTACACTCTATACCCTACACTCTATACCATACACTCTACACCCTACACCCTACACTCTATACCCTACACTCTACACCCTACACTCTACACTCTATACCCTACACTCTATACCCTACACTCTACACTCTATACCCTACACTAAATACCTTACACTATATACCCTACAGTCTATACCATACACTCTATACCATACACTCTATACCCTACACTCTATACTTCACACTCTACACTCTATACCCTACACTCTACACTCTATACCCTACACTCTATACCCTACACTCTTTACCATACACTCTATACCCTACACTCTACACTATATACCCTACACTCTACACTCTATACCCTACACTCTATACCCTACACTCTATACCCTACACTCTATACCCTACACTCTACACTCTATACCCTACACTCTATACCATACACTCTATACCCTACACCCTACACTCTATACCATACACTCTATACCCTACACTCTACACTCTATACCCTACACTCTATACCCTACACTCTAAACTCTACACTCTATACCCTACACTCTACACTCTACATCCTACTCTATACCATACACTCTATACCCTACACTCTATACCATACACTCTATACCCTACACTCTACACTCTATTCCCTACACTCTATACCATACACTCTATACCCTACACTCTACATTCTATACCCTACACTCTATACCCTACACTTTACACTCTATACCCTTCACTCTATACCCTACACTCTATACCCTACACTCTACACTCTATACCCTACACTCTATACCCTACACTCTACACTCTATACCCTACACTCTATACCATACACTCTATACCATGCACTCTATACTCTATACCATACACTCTATACCCTACACTCTACACTCTATACCCTACACTCTATACCATACACCCTACACTCTGTACCATACACTCTATACCCTACACTCTACACTCTATACCCTACACTCTATACCATACACTCTATACCCTACACTCTACACTCTATACCATACACTCTATACCCTACACTCTATACCATACACTCTATACCCTACACTCTATACACTACACTCTACACTCTATACCCTACACTCTACACTCTATACACTACACTCTATACCCTACACTCTATACCCTACACTCTATACCCTACACTCTACCCTCTATACCCTACACTCTATACCCTACACTCTAAACTCTACACTCTATACCCTACACTCTATACCCTACACTCTAAACTCTACACTCTACACTCTACACCCTACTCTATACCATACACTCTATACCCTACACTCTATACCATACACTCTATACCCTACACTCTACACTCTATACCCTACACTCTATACCATACACTCTATACCCTACACTCTACATTCTATACCCTACACTCTATACCCTACACTTTACACTCTATACCCTTCACTCTATACCCTACACTCTATACCCTACACTCTACACTCTATACCCTACACTCTATACCCTACACTCTACACTCTATACCCTACACTCTATACTCTACACTCTATACCCTACAATATAAAACCCTACACTCAATACCATACACTCTATACCCTACACTCTACACTCTAAAACATACACTCTATACCCTACACTCTACACTCTATACCCTACACCGTACACTCTATACCATACACTCTATACCCTACACTCTACACTCTATACCCTACACTCTATACCCTACACTCTACACTCTATACCCTACACTCTATACCATACACCCTATAACCTACACTCTACACTTTACACCCTACACTCTACACTCTGTACCTTACACTCTATACCCTACACTCTACATTCTATACCTTACACTCTATACATTATACCCTATACTCTATACCCTACACTCTACACTCTATACCCTACACTCTATACCCTACAATCTACACTCTATACCCTACACTCTATACCCTACACTCTACACTCTATACCCTACACTCTATACTCTACACTCTATACCCTACAATCTAAACCCTACACTCTATACCCTACACTCTATACTCTATACCATACACTCTATACCCTACATTCTACACTCTATACCATACACTCTATACCCTACACTCTACACTCTATACACTACACTCTATACCCTACACTCTATACCCTACACTCTATACCCTACACTCTATACCCTACACTCTACCCTCTATACCCTACACTCTATACCCTACACTCTAAACTCTACACTCTATACCCTACACTCTACACTCTACACCCTACTCTATACCATACACTCTATACCCTACACTCTATACCATACACTCTATACCCTACACTCTACACTCTATACCCTACACTCTATACCATACACTCTATACCCTACACTCTACATTCTATACCCTACACTCTATACCCTACACTTTACACTCTATACCCTTCACTCTATACCCTACACTCTATACCCTACACTCTACACTCTATACCCTACACTCTATACCCTACACTCTACACTCTATACCCTACACTCTATACTCTACACTCTATACCCTACAATCTAAACCCTACACTCAATACCATACACTCTATACCCTACACTCTACACTCTAAAACATACACTCTATACCCTACACTCTACACTCTATACCCTACACCGTACACTCTATACCATACACTCTATACCCTACACTCTACACTCTATACCCTACACTCTATACCCTACACTCTACACTCTATACCCTACACTCTATACCATACACCCTATAACCTACACTCTACACTTTACACCCTACACTCTACACTCTGTACCTTACACTCTATACCCTACACTCTACATTCTATACCTTACACTCTATACATTATACCCTATACTCTATACCCTACACTCTACACTCTATACCCTACACTCTATACCCTACAATCTACACTCTATACCCTACACTCTATACACTACACTCTACACTCTATACCCTACACTCTATACTCTACACTCTATACCCTACAATCTAAACCCTACACTCTATACCCTACACTCTATACTCTATACCATACACTCTATACCCTACATTCTACACTCCATACCATACACTCTATACCTTACACTCTACACTCTATACCCTACAATCTATACCATACACCCTACACTCTGTACCATACACTCTATACCCTACACTCTACACTCTATACCCTACACTCTATACCATACACTCTATTCCCTACACTCTACACTCTAAACCATACACTCTATACCCTACACTCTATACCATACACTCTATACCCTACACTCTATACCCTACACTCTACACTCTATACCCTACACTCTACCTTACACTCTACACTCTAAACCCTACACTCTACACTCTATACCCTACACTCTACACTCTATACCATACACTCTTTACCATACACTCTATACCCTACACTCTACACTCTATACCCTACACTCTATACCCTACACTCTATACCCTATACCCTACACTCTATACCATACACTCTATACCCTACACTCTAGACTCTATACCCTACATTCTATACCCTACACTCTATACCCTACACTCTACACCCTACAATCTATACCCTACACTCTAAACTCTACACTCTATACCCTACACTCTATACCCTACACTCTACACCCTACACTCTATACCATACACTCTATACCCTACACTCTATACCCTACAATCTACACTCTATACCCTACACTCTATACCCTACACTCTATACCCTACACTCTATACCCTACACTCTACACTCTATACCCTACACTCTATACCATACACTCTATACCCTACACTCTATACCATACACTCTATACCCTACACTCTATACCCTACACTCTATACTCTATACCCTACACTCTATACCCTACACTCTATACCCTACACTCTACACCCTACAATCTATACCCTACACTCTAAACTCTACACTCTATACCCTACACTCTATACCATACACTCTACACTCTATACCCTACACTCTACACTCTATACCCTACACTCTACCTTACACTCTACACTCTAAACCCTACACTCTACACTCTATACCCTACACTCTACACTCTATACCATACACTCTTTACCATACACTCTATACCCTACACTCTACACTCTATACCCTACACTCTATACCCTACACTCTATACCCTATACCCTACACTCTATACCATACACTCTATACCCTACACTCTAGACTCTATACCCTACATTCTATACCCTACACTCTATACCCTACACTCTACACCCTACAATCTATACCCTACACTCTAAACTCTACACTCTATACCCTACACTCTATACCCTACACTCTACACCCTACACTCTATACCATACACTCTATACCCTACACTCTATACCCTACAATCTACACTCTATACCCTACACTCTATACCCTACACTCTATACCCTACACTCTATACCCTACACTCTACACTCTATACCCTACACTCTATACCATACACTCTATACCCTACACTCTATACCATACACTCTATACCCTACACTCTATACCCTACACTCTATACTCTATACCCTACACTCTATACCCTACACTCTATACCCTACACTCTACACCCTACAATCTATACCCTACACTCTAAACTCTACACTCTATACCCTACACTCTATACCATACACTCTACACTCTATACCCTACACTCTATACCCTACACTCTACACCCTACACTCTATACCATACACTCTATACCCTACACTCTATACCCTACAATCTACACTCTATACCCTACACTCTATACCCTACACTCTACACTCTATACCCTACACTCTATACTCTACACTCTATACCCTACAATCTAAACCCTACACTCAATACCATACACTCTATACCCTACACCCTACACTCTAAAACATACACTCTATACCCTACACTCTACACTCTACACTCTATACCCTACACCGTACACTCTATACCATACACTCTATACCCTACACTCTACATTCTATACCCTACACTCTATACCCTACACTCTACACTCTATACCCTTCACTCTATACCCTACACTCTATACCCTACACTCTACACTCTATACCCTACACTCTATACCCTACACTCTACACTCTATACCCTACACTCTATACCATACACTCTATACCCTACATTCTACACTCTATACCATACACTCTATACCCTACACTCTACACTCTACATCCTACACTCTATACCCTACACTCTATACCATACACCCTACTCTCTGTACCATACACTCTATACCCTACACTCTATACCCTACACTCTATACCATACACTCTATACCCTACACTCTACATTCTATACCCTACACTCTATACCATACACTCTATACCCTACACTCTACATTCTATACCCTACACTCTATACCCTACACTCTACACTCTATACCCTTCACTCTATACCCTACACTCTATACCCTACACTCTACACTCTATACCCTACACTCTATACCCTACACTCTACACTCTATACCCTACACTCTATACCATACACTCTATACCCTACATTCTACACTCTATACCATACACTCTATACCCTACACTCTACACTCTACATCCTACACTCTATACCCCACACTCTATACCATACACCCTACTCTCTGTACCATACACTCTATACCCTACACTCTACACTCTATACCCTACACTCTATACCATACACTCTATACCCTACACTCTACATTCTATACCCTACACTCTATACCATACACTCTATACCCTACACTCTATACCCTACACTCTATACCCTACACTCTACCATACACTCTACACTCTAAACCCTACACTCTACACTCTATACCCTTCACTCTCTACCCTACACTCTATATCCTACACTCTACTCTATACCCTACACTCTATACCCTACACTCTATACCCTACACTCTACACTCTATACCCTACACTCTATACAATACACTCTATACCCTACACTCTACACTCTATTCCCTACACTCTATACCATACACTCTATAC
Organism: Ranitomeya imitator; assembly: GCF_032444005.1. Taxonomy (NCBI): domain Eukaryota; kingdom Metazoa; phylum Chordata; class Amphibia; order Anura; family Dendrobatidae; genus Ranitomeya; species Ranitomeya imitator. The sequence goes on from NW_027194462.1 coordinate 168,331, forward strand.
CCTACACCATACACTCTATACCCTACACTCTATACCCTACACTCTATACCCTACACTCTACACTCTATACCCTACACTCTATACCCTACACTCTATGCCCTACACTCTACGCTCTATACCCTACACTATATACCCTACACTCTAAACTCTACACTCTGCACTCTACACTCTATACCATACACTCTATACCCTACACTCTATACCCTACACTCTACACTCTATACCCTACACTCTATACCATACACCCTATACCCTACACTCTACACTCTATACCCTACACTCTATACCCTACACTATACACCCTACACTCTACACTCTATACCATACACTCTATACCTTACATTCTATACCCTACACTCTACACTCCATATTCTACACTCTCTACCATACACTCTATACCCTACACTCTACACTCTATACCCTACACTCTATACCCTACACTCTATACCCTACACTCTACACTCTATACCCTACACTCTATACCATACACTCTATACCCTACACTCTACACTCTGTACCCTACACTGTACACTCTGTACCTTACACTCTATACCCTACACTCTATACCTTACACTTTATACTTTATACACTATACTCTATACCCTACACTCTACACTCTAAACCATACACTCTATACCCTGCACTCTACACTCTATACTCTACACCCTACACTCTATACCCTACACTCTATACCCTACACTCTACACTCTATACCATACACTCTATACCCTACGCTCTACACTCTACACTCTATACCCTACACTCTATACCCTACACTCTACACTCTATACCCTTCACTCTATATTCTACACTCTATACCCTACACTCTATACCCTTCACTCTATACCCTACACTCTACACTCTATACCCTACACTCTATACCATACACTCTATACCCTACACTCTACACTCTATACCATACACCCTATACCCTACATTCTACACTTTATACCATACACTCTATACCCTACACTCTATACCCTACACTCTAAACTTTATACCCTACACTCTATACCATACACCCTATAACCTACACTCTACACTTTACACCATACACTCTATACCCTACACTCTACACTCTATACCCTACACTCTACACTCTGTACCTTACACTCTATACCCTACACTCTATACCATACACTCTACACTCTATACCATACACTCTATACCGTACACTCTACACTCTATACCCTACACTCTATACCATACACTCTATACCCTACACTCTACACTCTATACCCTACACTCTATACCATACACCCTATACCCTACACTCTACACTCTATACCCTACACTCTATACCCTACACTCTATACCCTACACTATACACCCTACACTCTAAACCCTACACTCTACACTCTATACCCTACACTCTCTACCCTACACTCTATACCCTACACTCTATACCCTGCACTCTATACCCTACACTCTATACCCTATACTCTACACTCTATACCCTACACTCTATACCATACACTCTATACCCTACACTCTACACTCTGTTCCCTACACTCTATACCCTACACCATACACTCAATACCCTACACACTACACCCTACACTCTATACCCTGCACTCTACACCCTACACTCTATACCCTACACTCTATACCCTACACTCTATACCCTGCACTCTACACCCTACACTCTATACCCTACACTCTATGCCCTACACTCTACACTCTATACCCTACACTATATACCCTACACTCTAAACTCTACATTCTGCACTCTACACTCTATACCATACACTCTATACCCTACACTCTATACCCTACACTCTAAACTTTATACCCTACACTCTATACCATACACCCTATAACCTACACTCTACACTTTACACCCTACACTCTACACCATACACTCTATACCCTACACTCTACACTCTATACCCTACACTCTACACTCTGTACCTTACACTCTATACCCTACACTCTACACTCTATACCTTACACTCTATACTTTATACCCTATACTCTATACCCTACACTCTACACTCTAAACCATACACTCTATACCCTGCACTCTACACTCTATACTCTACACCCTACACTCTATACCCTACACTCTATACCCTACACTCTACACCCTACACTCTATACCCTACACCCTACACTCTAAACCATACACTCTATACCCTGCACTCTACACTCTATACTCTACACCCTACACTCTATACCCTACACTCTATACCCTACACTCTACACCCTACACTCTACACTCTATACCCTACACTCTATAACCTACACTCTATACCCTACACTCTACACTCTATACCCTACACTCTATACCCTACACTCTATACTTTACACTCTATACCCTACACTCTACACTCTATGCCCTACACTCTATACCCTACACTCTACACTCTATGCACTACACTCTATACCATACACTCTACACTCTAAACCATACACTCTATACCATACACTCTACACTCTAAACCATACACTCTATACCCTGCACTCTACACTCTATACTCTACACCCTACACTCTATACCCTACACTCTATACCCTACACTCTACACCCTACACTCTATACCCTACACTCTAAACCATACACTCTATACCCTGCACTCTACACTCTATACTCTACACCCTACACTCTATACCCTACACTCTATACCCTACACTCTACACCCTACACTCTATACCATACACTCTATACCCTACACTCTATAACCTACACTCTATACCCTACACTCTATACCCTACATTCTATACCCTACACTCTACCCTCTATACCCTACACTCTATACCCTACACTCTAAACTCTACACTCTATACCCTACACTCTACACTCTACACCCTACTCTATACCATACACTCTATACCCTACACTCTATACCATACACTCTATACCCTACACCGTACACTCTATACCCTACACTCTATACCCTACACTCTACACTCTGTACCTTACACTCTATACCCTACACTCTATACCTTACACTCTATACTTTATACACTATACTCTATACCGTACACTCTACACTCTAAACCATACACTCTATACCCTGCAATCTACACTCTTTACTCTACACCCTACACTCTATACCCTACACTCTATACTCTATACCATACACTCTATACCCTACACTCTACACTCTACACTCTATACCCTACACTCTATACCCTACACTCTACACTCTATACCCTTCACTCTATACCCTACACTCTATACCCTACACTCTACACTCTATACCATACACTCTACCTTACACTCTACACTCTAAACCCTACACTCTACACTCTATACCCTACACTCTCTACCCTACACTCTATACCCTACACTCTACGGACGGACGGACGGACTACACCTCAACAAACCTGGGAAACACACATTCGCCAGAAGACTCGCTACACTCATCAGGAGGGCGTTAAACTAGAAGAAGAGGGGACGGGAAGAAAAACATTAGACTCGAACAAAGACGACCCAGGAAAACATACTCAGAAGGGAGGTAAGAACATTTCTAAAACAATCCACAGTGAGGAGATTGGAACAAAACAAAATCCTCTAAACTGCATGCTCGCAAACGCCAGAAGCCTGACAAACAAGATGGAAGAACTAGAAGCAGAAATATCTACAGGTAACTTTGACATAGTGGGAATAACCGAGACATGGTTAGATGAAAGCTATGACTGGGCAGTTAGCTTACAGGGTTACAGTCTGTTTAGAAAGGATCGTAAAAATCGGAGAGGAGGAGGGGTTTGTCTCTATGTAAAGTCTTGTCTAAAATCCACTTTAAGGGAGGATATTAGCTAAGGGAATGAGGATGTCGAGTCCATATGGGTTGAAATTCATGGAGGGAAAAATGGTAACAAAATTCTCATTGGGGTCTGTTACAAACCCCCAAATATAACAGAAAGCATGGAAAGTCTACTTCTAAAGCAGATAGATGAAGCTTCAACCCATAATGAGGTCCTGGTTATGGGGGACTTTAACTACCCGGATATTAACTGGGAAACAGAAACCTGTGAAACCCATAAAGGCAACAGGTTTCTGCTAATAACCAAGAAAAATTATCTTTCACAATTGGTGCAGAATCCAACCAGAGAAGCAGCACTTTTAGACCTAATACTATCTAATAGACCTGACAGAATAACAAATCTGCAGGTGGTTGGGCATTTAGGAAATAGCGACCACAATATTGTGCAGTTTCACCTGTCTTTCACTAGGGGGACTTGTCAGGGAGTCACAAAAACATTGAACTTTAGGAAGGCAAAGTTTGAACAGCTTAGAGATGCCCTTAATCTGGTAGACTGGGACAATATCCTCAGAAATGAGAATACAGATAATAAATGGGAAATGTTTAAGAACATCCTAAATAGGCAGTGTAAGCGGTTTATACCTTGTGGGAATAAAAGGACTAGAAATAGGAAAAACCCAATGTGGCTAAACAAAGAAGTAAGACAGGCAATTAACAGTAAAAAGAAAGCATTTGCACTACTAAAGCAGGATGGCACCATTGAAGCTCTAAAAAACTATAGGGAGAAAAATACTTTATCTAAAAAACTAATTAAAGCTGCCAAAAAGGAAACAGAGAAGCACATTGCTAAGGAGAGTAAAACTAATCCCAAACTGTTCTTCAACTCTATCAATAGTAAAAGAATAAAAACTGAAAATGTAGGCCCCTTAAAAAATAGTGAGGAAAGAATGGTTGTAGATGACGAGGAAAAAGCTAACATATTAAACACCTTCTTCTCCACGGTATTCACGGTGGAAAATGAAATGCTAGGTGAAATCCCAAGAAACAATGAAAACCCTATATTAAGGGTCACCAATCTAACCCAAGAAGAGGTGCGAAACCGGCTAAATAAGATTAAAATAGATAAATCTCCGGGTCCGGATGGCATACACCCACGAGTACTAAGAGAACTAAGTAATGTAATAGATAAACCATTATTTCTTATTTTTAGGGACTCTATAGCGACAGGGTCTGTTCCGCAAGACTGGCGCATAGCAAATGTGGTGCCAATATTCAAAAAGGGCTCTAAAAGTGAACCTGGAAATTATAGGCCAGTAAGTCTAACCTCTATTGTTGGTAAAATATTTGAAGGGTTTCTGAGGGATGTTATTCTGGATTATCTCAATGAGAATAACTGTTTAACTCCATATCAGCATGGGTTTATGAGAAATCGCTCCTGTCAAACCAATCTAATCAGTTTTTATGAAGAGGTAAGCTATAGACTGGACCAAGGTGAGTCATTGGACGTGGTATATCTCGATTTTTCCAAAGCGTTTGATACCGTGCCGCACAAGAGGTTGGTACACAAAATGAGAATGCTTGGTCTGGGGGAAAATGTGTGTAAATGGGTTAGTAACTGGCTTAGTGATAGAAAGCAGAGGGTGGTTATAAATGGTATAGTCTCTAACTGGGTCGCTGTGACCAGTGGGGTACCGCAGGGGTCAGTATTGGGACCTGTTCTCTTCAACATATTCATTAATGATCTGGTAGAAGGTTTACACAGTAAAATATCGATATTTGCAGATGATACAAAACTATGTAAAGCAGTTAATACAAGAGAAGATAGTATTCTGCTACAGATGGATCTGGATAAGTTGGAAACTTGGGCTGAAAGGTGGCAGATGAGGTTTAACAATGATAAATGTACATGGGAAGAGGGAATCAATATCACCATTACACACTGAACGGGAAACCACTGGGTAAATCTGACAGGGAGAAGGACTTGGGGATCCTAGTTAATGATAAACTTCCCTGGAGCAGCCAGTGCCAGGCAGCAGCTGCCAAGGCAAACAGGATCATGGGGTGCATTAAAAGAGGTCTGGATACACATGATGAGAGCATTATACTGCCTCTGTACAAATCCCTAGTTAAACCGCACATGGAGTACTGTGTCCAGTTTTGGGCACCGGTGCTCAGGAAGGATATAATGGAACTAGAGAGAGTACAAAGGAGGGCAACAAAATTAATAAAGGGGATGGGAGAACTACAATACCCAGATAGATTAGCGAAATTAGGATTATTTAGTCTAGAAAAAAGACGACTGAGGGGCGATCTAATAACCATGTATAAGTATATAAGGGGACAATACAAATATCTCGCTGAGGATCTGTTTATACCAAGGAAGGTGACGGGCACAAGGGGGCATTCTTTGCGTCTGGAGGAGAGAAGGTTTTTCCACCAACATAGAAGAGGATTCTTTACTGTTAGGGCAGTGAGAATCTGGAATTGCTTGCCTGAGGAGGTGGTGATGGCGAACTCAGTGGAGGGGTTCAAGAGAGGCCTGGATGTCTTCCTGGAGCAGAACAATATTGTATCATACAATTATTAGGTTCTGTAGAAGGACGTAGATCTGGGTATTTATTATGATGGAATATAGGCTGAACTGGATGGACAAATGTCTTTTTTCGGCCTTACTAACTATGTTACTATGTTACTATGTTATGTTACTCTATACCCTACACTCTATACCCTACACTCTATACCCTACACTCTACACTCTATACCCTGCACTCTATACAATACACTCTATACCCTACACTCTACACTCTATTCCCTACACTCTATACCATACACTCTATACCCTACACCATACACTCTATACGCTACACTCTATACCCTACACCCTACACTCTACACTCTATACCCTACACTCTATACCCTACACTCTATGCCCTACACTCTACACTCTATACCCTACACTATATACCCTACACTCTAAACTCTACACTCTGCACTCTACACTCTATACCATACACTCTATACCCTACACTCTATACCCTACACTCTACACTCTATACCCTACACTCTATACCATGCACCCTATAACCTACACTCTACACTTTACACCCTACACTCTATACCATACACTCTATACCCTACACTCTACACTCTATACCCTACACTCTACACTCTGTACTTTACACTCTATACCCTACACTCTACATTCTATACCTTACACTCTATACTTTATACCCTATACTCTATACCCTACACTCTACACTCTAAACCATACACTCTATACCCTGCACTCTACACTCTATACTCTACACCCTACACTCTATACCCTACACTCTATACCCTACACTCTACACCCTACACTCTATACCCTACACTATAAACCATACACTCTATACCCTGCACTCTACACTCTATACTCTACACCCTACACTCTATACCCTACACTCTATACCCTACACTCTACACCCTACACTCTACACTCTATACCATACACTCTATACCCTACACTCTATAACCTACACTCTATACCCTGCACTCTACACTCTATACCCTACACTCTATACCCTACACTCTATACTTTACACTCTATACTCTATACCATACACTCTATACCCTACACTCTACACTCTACACTCTATACCCTACACTCTATACCCTACACTCTACACTCTATACCCTGCACTCTAAACTCTATACTCTACACCCTACACTCTATACCCTACACTCTATACCCTACACTCTACACCCTACACTCTATACCCTACACTCTAAACCATACACTCTATACCCTGCACTCTACACTCTATACTCTACACCCTACACTCTATACCCTACACTCTACACCCTACACTCTACACTCTATACCATACACTCTATACCCTACACTCTATAACCTACACTCTATACCCTACACTCTACACTCTATACCCTACACTCTATACCATACACTCTATACCCTACACTCTACACTCTATACCCTACACTCTACACTCTGTACCTTACACTCTATACCCTACACTCTATACCTTACACTCTATACTTTATACACTATACTCTATACCCTACACTCTACACTCTAAACATAGTAACATAGTAACATAGTAACATAGTTAGTAAGGCCGAAAAAAGACATTTGTCCATCCAGTTCAGCCTATATTCCATCATAATAAATACCCAGATCTACGTCCTTCTACAGAACCTAATAATTGTATGATACAATATTGTTCTGCTCCAGGAAGACATCCAGGCCTCTCTTGAACCCCTCGACTGAGTTCGCCATCACCACCTCCTCAGGCAAGCAATTCCAGATTCTCACTGCCCTAACAGTAAAGAATCCTCTTCTATGTTGGTGGAAAAACCTTCTCTCCTCCAGACGCAAAGAATGCCCCCTTGTGCCCGTCACCTTCCTTGGTATAAACAGATCCTCAGCGAGATATTTGTATTGTCCCCTTATATACTTATACATGGTTATTAGATCGCCCCTCAGTCGTCTTTTTTCTAGACTAAATAATCCTAATTTCGCTAATCTATCTGGGTATTGTAGTTCTCCCATCCCCTTTATTAATTTTGTTGCCCTCCTTTGTACTCTCTCTAGTTCCATTATATCCTTCCTGAGCACCGGTGCCCAAAACTGGACACAGTACTCCATGTGCGGTCTAACTAGGGATTTGTACAGAGGCAGTATAATGCTCTCATCATGTGTATCCAGACCTCTTTTAATGCACCCCATGATCCTGTTTGCCTTGGCAGCTGCTGCCTGGCACTGGCTGCTCCAGGTAAGTTTATCATTAACTAGGATCCCCAAGTCCTTCTCCCTGTCAGATTTACCCAGATTTAACCATACACTCTATACCCTGCACTCTACACTCTATACTCTACACCCTACACTCTATACCCTACACTCTATATTCTATACCATACACTCTATACCCTACACTCTAAACCATACACTCTATACTCTGCACACTACACTCTATACTCTACACCCTACACTCTATACCCTACACTCTATACCCTACACTCTACACCCTACACTCTACACTCTATACCATACACTCTATACCCTACACTCTATAACCTACACTCTATACCCTGCACTCTACACTCTATACCCTACACTCTATACCCTACACTCTATACCTTACACTCTACACCCTGCACTCTACACCCTACACTCTATACCCTACACTCTATACACTACACTCTACACTTTATACCCTACACTCTATACCATACACTCTATACCCTACACTCTATACCCTACACTCTACACTTTATACCATACACTCTATAGCATACACTCTATACCCTACACTCTACACTCTATACCCTACAATCTATACCATACACTCTATACCCTACACTCTACACTCTATACCCTGCACTCTATACCCTACACTCTATACCCTACACTCTACACTCTATACCCTACACTCTATACCATACACTCTATACCCTACACTCTACACTCTATTCCCTACACTTTATACCATACACTCTATACCCTACACCATACACTCTATACCCTACACTCTATACCCTACACTCTATACCCTGCACTCTACACCCTACACTCTATACCCTACACTCTATGCCCTACACTCTATACCCTACACTCTACACTCTATACCATACACTCTACCTTACACTCTACACTCTAAACCCTACACTCTACACTCTATACCCTACACTCTCTACCCTACACTCTATACCCTACACTCTACTCTATACCCTACACTCTATACCCTACACTCTATACCCTACACTCTACACTCTATACCCTACACTCTATCAAATACACTCTATACCCTACACTCTACACTCTATTCCCTACACTCTATACCATACACTCTATACCCTACACCATACACTCTATACCCTACACTCTATACCCTACACCCTACACTCTACACTCTATACCCTAAATCTACACCCTACACTCTATGCCCTACACTCTACACTCTATACTCTACACTATATACCCTACACTCTAAACTCTACACCCTGCACTCTACACTCTATACCATACACTCTATACCCTACACTCTATACCCTACACTCTACACTCTATACCCTACACTCTATACCATACACCCTATAACCTACACTCTACACTTTACACCCTACACTCTATACCCTACACTCTACACTCTATACCATACACTCTATACCCTATACTCTACACTCTATACCCTACACTCTGTACCTTACACTCTATACCCTACACTCTACATTCTATACCTTACACTCTATACTTTATACCCTATACTCTATACCCTACACTCTACACTCTAAACCATACACTCTATACCCTGCACTCTACACTCTATACTCTACACCCTACACTCTATACCCTACACTCTATACCCTACACTCTACACCCTACACTCTATACCCTACACTCTAAACCATACACTCTATACCCTGCACTCTACACTCTATACTCTACACCCTACACTCTATACCCTACACTCTACACCCTACACTCTACACTCTATACCATACACTCTATACCCTACACTCTATAACCTACACTCTATACCCTACACTCTACACTCTATACCCTACACTCTATACCCTACACTCTATACTTTACACTCTATACCATACACTCTATACCCTACACTCTACACTCTATACCCTACACTCTATACCCTACACTCTACACTCTATACCCTACACTCTATACCATACACTCTATACCCTACACTCTACACTCTATACACTACACTCTACACTCTGTACCTTACACTCTATACCCTACACTCTATACCTTACACTCTATACTTTATACACTATACTCTATACCCTACACTCTACACTCTAAACCATACACTCTATACCCTGCACTCTACACTCTATACTCTACACCCTACACTCTACACTCTATACCCTACACTCTATACCCTACACTCTACACTCTATACCATACACTCTATACCCTACACTCTACACTCTACAATCTATACCCTACACTCTATACCCTACACTCTATACCCTACACTCTACACTCTATACCCTACACTCTATACCATACACCCTATACCCTACACTCTACACTCTATACCCTACACTCTATACCCTACACTCTACACCCTACACTCTACACTCTATACCATACACTCTATACCTTACACTCTATACCCTACACTCTACACTCTATATTCTACACTCTCTACCATACACTCTATACCCTACACTCTACACTCCATACCCTACACGCGACACTCTATACCCTACACTCTATACCCTACACTCTACACTCTATACCCTACACTCTATACCATACACTCTATACCCTACACTCTACACTCTATACCCTACACTCTACACTCTGTACCTTACACTCTATACCCTACACTCTATACCTTACACTCTATACTTTATACACTATACTCTATACCCTACACTCTACACTCTAAACCATACACTCTATACCCTGCACTCTACACTCTATACTCTACACCCTACACTCTACACTCTATACCCTACACTCTATACCCTACACTCTACACTCTATACCATACACTCTATACCCTACACTCTACGGTATTCACGGTGGAAAATGAAATGCTAGGTGAAATCCCAAGAAACAATGAAAACCCTATATTAAGGGTCACCAATCTAACCCAAGAAGAGGTGCGAAACCGGCTAAATAAGATTAAAATAGATAAATCTCCGGGTCCGGATGGCATACACCCACGAGTACTAAGAGAACTAAGTAATGTAATAGATAAACCATTATTTCTTATTTTTAGTGACTCTATAGCGACAGGGTCTGTTCCGCAGGACTGGCGCATAGCAAATGTGGTGCCAATATTCAAAAAGGGCTCTAAAAGTGAACCTGGAAATTATAGGCCAGTAAGTCTAACCTCTATTGTTGGTAAAATATTTGAAGGGTTTCTGAGGGATGTTATTCTGGATTATCTCAATGAGAATAACTGTTTAACTCCATATCAGCATGGGTTTATGAGAAATCGCTCCTGTCAAACCAATCTAATCAGTTTTTATGAAGAGGTAAGCTATAGACTGGACCACGGTGAGTCATTGGACGTGGTATATCTCGATTTTTCCAAAGCGTTTGATACCGTGCCGCACAAGAGGTTGGTACACAAAATGAGAATGCTTGGTCTGGGGGAAAATGTGTGTAAATGGGTTAGTAACTGGCTTAGTGATAGAAAGCAGAGGGTGGTTATAAATGGTATAGTCTCTAACTGGGTCGCTGTGACCAGTGGGGTACCGCAGGGGTCAGTATTGGGACCTGTTCTCTTCAACATATTCATTAATGATCTGGTAGAAGGTTTACACAGTAAAATATCGATATTTGCAGATGATACAAAACTATGTAAAGCAGTTAATACAAGAGAAGATAGTATTCTGCTACAGATGGATCTGGATAAGTTGGAAACTTGGGCTGAAAGGTGGCAGATGAGGTTTAACAATGATAAATGTAAGGTTATACACATGGGAAGAGGGAATCAATATCACCATTACACACTGAACGGGAAACCACTGGGTAAATCTGACAGGGAGAAGGACTTGGGGATCCTAGTTAATGATAAACTTACCTGGAGCAGCCAGTGCCAGGCAGCAGCTGCCAAGGCAAACAGGATCATGGGGTGCATTAAAAGAGGTCTGGATACACATGATGAGAGCATTATACTGCCTCTGTACAAATCCCTAGTTAGACCGCACATGGAGTACTGTGTCCAGTTTTGGGCACCGGTGCTCAGGAAGGATATAATGGAACTAGAGAGAGTACAAAGGAGGGCAACAAAATTAATAAAGGGGATGGGAGAACTACAATACCCAGATAGATTAGCGAAATTAGGATTATTTAGTCTAGAAAAAAGACGACTGAGGGGCGATCTAATAACCATGTATAAGTATATAAGGGGACAATACAAATATCTCGCTGAGGATCTGTTTATACCAAGGAAGGTGATGGGCACAAGGGGGCATTCTTTGCGTCTGGAGGAGAGAAGGTTTTTCCACCAACATAGAAGAGGATTCTTTACTGTTAGGGCAGTGAGAATCTGGAATTGCTTGCCTGAGGAGGTGGTGATGGCGAACTCAGTCGAGGGGTTCAAGAGAGGCCTGGATGTCTTCCTGGAGCAGAACAATATTGTATCATACAATTATTAGGTTCTGTAGAAGGACGTAGATCTGGGTATTTATTATGATGGAATATAGGCTGAACTGGATGGACAAATGTCTTTTTTCGGCCTTACTAACTATGTTACTATGTTACTATGTTACAATCTATATCCTACACTCTATACCCTACAGTCTACACTCTATACCCTTCACTCTATATTCTACACTCTATACCCTACACTCTATACCCTACACTCTATACCCTACACTCTATACCCTACACTCTATACCATACACTCTATACCATGCACTCTATACCCTACACTCTACACTCTATACCATACACTCTATACCCTACATTCTACACTTTATACCATACACTCTATACCCTACACTCTACACTCTACACCCTACACCCTACACTCTATACCATACACCCTACACTCTATACCATACACTCTATACCGTACACTCTACACTCTATACCCTACACTCTATACCATACACTCTATACCCTACACTCTACACTCTATACCCTACACTCTATACCCTACACTCTATACCATACACTCTATACCCTACACTCTATACCCAACACTCTACACTCTATACCCTACACTCTATACCTTACACTCTACACTCTAAACCCTACACTCTACACTCTATACCCTACACTCTCTACCCTACACTCTATACCCTACACTCTACACTCTATACCCTGCACTCTATACCCTACACTCTATACCATACACTCTATACCCTACACCATACACTCTATACCCTACACTCTACACCCTACACTCTATACCCTACACTCTATACCCTACACTCTATACCCTGCACTCTACACCCTACACTCTATACCCTACACTCTATGCCCTACACTCTACACTCTATACCCTACACTATATACCCTACACTCTAAACTCTACACTCTGCACTCTACACTCTATACCATACACTCTATACCCTACACTCTATACCCTACACTCTAAACTTTATACCCTACACTCTATACCATACACCCTATAACCTACACTCTACACTTTACACCCTACACTCTACACCATACACTCTATACCCTACACTCTACACTCTATACCCTACACTCTACACTCTGTACCTTACACTCTATACCCTACACTCTACACTCTATACCTTACACTCTATACTTTATACCCTATACTCTATACCCTACACTCTACACTCTAAACCATACACTCTATACCCTGCACTCTACACTCTATACTCTACACCCTACACTCTATACCCTACACTCTATACCCTACACTCTACACCCTACACTCTATACCCTACACCCTACACTCTAAACCATACACTCTATACCCTGCACTCTACACTCTATACTCTACACCCTACACTCTATACCCTACTCTCTATACCCTACACTCTACACCCTACACTCTACACTCTATACCCTACACTCTATAACCTACACTCTATACCCTACACTCTACACTCTATACCCTACACTCTATACCATACACTCTATACTTTACACTCTATACCCTACACTCTACACTCTATGCCCTACACTCTATACCCTACACTCTACACTCTATGCACTACACTCTATACCATACACTCTACACTCTAAACCATACACTCTATACCATACACTCTACACTCTAAACCATACACTCTATACCCTGCACTCTACACTCTATACTCTACACCCTACACTCTATACCCTACACTCTATACCCTACACTCTACACCCTACACTCTATACCCTACTCTCTAAACCATACACTCTATACCCTGCACTCTACACTCTATACTCTACACCCTACACTCTATACCCTACACTCTATACCCTACACTCTACACCCTACACTCTACACTCTATACCATACACTCTATACCCTACACTCTATAACCTACACTCTATACCCTACACTCTATACCCTACATTCTATACCCTACACTCTACCCTCTATACCCTATACTCTATACCCTACACTCTAAACTCTACACTCTATACCCTACACTCTACACTCTACACCCTACTCTATACCATACACTCTATACCCTACACTCTATACTATACACTCTATACCCTACACCGTACACTCTATACCCTACACTCTATACCCTACACTCTACACTCTGTACCTTACACTCTATACCCTACACTCTATACCTTACACTCTATACTTTATACACTATACTCTATACCGTACACTCTACACTCTAAACCATACACTCTATACCCTGCAATCTACACTCTTTACTCTACACCCTACACTCTATACCCTACACTCTATACTCTATACCATACACTCTATACCCTACACTCTACACTCTATACCCTACACTCTATACCCTACACTCTACACTCTATACCCTTCACTCTATACCCTACACTCTATACCCTACACTCTACACTCTATACCATACACTCTACCTTACACTCTACACTTTAAACCCTACACTCTACACTCTATACCCTACACTCTCTACCCTACACTCTATACCCTACACTCTACTCTATACCCTACACTCTATACCCTACACTCTATACCCTACACTCTACACTCTATACCCTACACTCTATCAAATACACTCTATACCCTACACTCTACACTCTATTCCCTACACTCTATACCATACACTCTATACCCTACACCATACACTCTATACCCTACACTCTATACCCTACACCCTACACTCTACACTCTATACCCTACACTCTACACCCTACACTCTATGCCCTACACTCTACACTCTATACTCTACACTATATACCCTACACTCTACACCCTACACTCTACACTCTATACCATACACTCTATACCCTACACTCTATAACCTACACTCTATACCCTACACTCTACACTCTATACCCTACACTCTATACCCTACACTCTACACTCTATTCCCTACACTCTATACCATACACTCTATACCCTACACCATACACTCTATACCCTACACTCTATACCCTACACTCTATACCCTGCACTCTACACCCTACACTCTATACCCTACACTCTATGCCCTACACTCTATACCCTACACTCTACACTCTATACCATACACTCTACCTTACACTCTACACTCTAAACCCTACACTCTACACTCTATACCCTACACTCTCTACCCTACACTCTATACCCTACACTCTACTCTATACCCTACACTCTATACCCTACACTCTATACCCTACACTCTACACTCTATACCCTACACTCTATCAAATACACTCTATACCCTACACTCTACACTCTATTCCCTACACTCTATACCATACACTCTATACCCTACACCATACACTCTATACCCTACACTCTATACCCTACACCCTACACTCTACACTCTATACCCTACACTCTACACCCTACACTCTATGCCCTACACTCTACACTCTATACTCTACACTATATACCCTACACTCTAAACTCTACACCCTGCACTCTACACTCTATACCATACACTCTATACCCTACACTCTATACCCTACACTCTACACTCTATACCCTACACTCTATACCATACACCCTATAACCTACACTCTACACTTTACACCCTACACTCTATACCCTACACTCTACACTCTATACCATACACTCTATACCCTATACTCTACACTCTATACCCTACACTCTGTACCTTACACTCTATACCCTACACTCTACATTCTATACCTTACACTCTATACTTTATACCCTATACTCTATACCCTACACTCTACACTCTAAACCATACACTCTATACCCTGCACTCTACACTCTATACTCTACACCCTACACTCTATACCCTACACTCTATACCCTACACTCTACACCCTACACTCTATACCCTACACTCTAAACCATACACTCTATACCCTGCACTCTACACTCTATACTCTACACCCTACACTCTATACCCTACACTCTACACCCTACACTCTACACTCTATACCATACACTCTATACCCTACACTCTATAACCTACACTCTATACCCTACACTCTACACTCTATACCCTACACTCTATACCCTACACTCTATACATTACACTCTATACTCTATACCATACACTCTATACCCTACACTCTACACTCTATACCCTACACTCTATACCCTACACTCTACACTCTATACCCTACACTCTATACCATACACTCTATACCCTACACTCTACACTCTATACACTACACTCTACACTCTGTACCTTACACTCTATACCCTACACTCTATACCTTACACTCTATACTTTATACACTATACTCTATACCCTACACTCTACACTCTAAACCATACACTCTACACTCTAAACCATACACTCTATACCCTGCACTCTACACTCTATACTCTACACCCTACACTCTACACTCTATACCCTACACTCTATACCCTACACTCTACACTCTATACCATACACTCTATACCCTACACTCTACACTCTACAATCTATACCCTACACTCTATACCCTACACTCTATACCCTACACTCTACACTCTATACCCTACACTCTATACCATACACCCTATACCCTACACTCTACACTCTATACCCTACACTCTATACCCTACACTCTACACCCTACACTCTACACTCTATACCATACACTCTATACCTTACACTCTATACCCTACACTCTACACTCTATATTCTACACTCTCTACCATACACTCTATACCCTACACTCTACACTCCATACCCTACACGCTACACTCTATACCCTACACTCTATACCCTACACTCTACACTCTATACCCTACACTCTATACCATACACTCTATACCCTACACTCTACACTCTATACCCTACACTCTACACTCTGTACCTTACACTCTATACCCTACACTCTATACCTTACACTCTATACTTTATACACTATACTCTATACCCTACACTCTACACTCTAAACCATACACTCTATACCCTGCACTCTACACTCTATACTCTACACCCTACACTCTACACTCTATACCCTACACTCTATACCCTACACTCTACACTCTATACCATACACTCTATACCCTACACTCTACACTCTACAATCTATATCCTACACTCTATACCCTACACTCTACACTCTATACCCTTCACTCTATATTCTACACTCTATACCCTACACTCTATACCCTACACTCTATACCATACACTCTATACCATGCACTCTATACCCTACACTCTACACTCTATACCATACACTCTATACCCTACATTCTACACTTTATACCATACACTCTATACCCTACACTCTACACTCTACACCCTACACCCTACACTCTATACCATACACCCTACACTCTATACCATACACTCTATACCGTACACTCTACACTCTATACCCTACACTCTATACCATACACTCTATACCCTACACTCTACACTCTATACCCTACACTCTATACCCTACACTCTATACCATACACTCTATACCCTACACTCTATACCCAACACTCTACACTCTATACCCTACACTCTATACCTTACACTCTACACTCTATACCCTACACTCTATACCATACACTCTATACCCTACACTCTACACTCTATACCCTACACTCTATACCCTACACTCTATACCATACACTCTATACCCTACACTCTATACCCTACACTCTACACTCTATACCCTACACTCTCTACCCTACACTCTATACCCTACACTCTACACTCTATACCCTGCACTCTATACCCTACACTCTATACCATACACTATATACCCTACACTCTACACTCTATTCCCTACACTCTCTACCATACACTCTATACCCTACACCATACACTCTATACCCTACACTCTACACCCTACACTCTATACCCTGCACTCTACACCCTACACTCTATACCCTACACTCTATACCCTACACTCTATACCCTGCACTCTACACCCTACACTCTATACCCTACACTCTATGCCCTACACTCTACACTCTATACCCTACACTATATACCCTACACTCTAAACTCTACACTCTGCACTCTACACTCTATACCATACACTCTATACCCTACACTCTATACCCTACACTCTAAACTTTATACCCTACACTCTATACCATACACCCTATAACCTACACTCTACACTTTACACCCTACAATCTACACCATACACTCTATACCCTACACTCTATACCCTACACTCTACACTCTGTACCTTACACTCTATACCCTACACTCTACACTCTATACCTTACACTCTATACTTTATACCCTATACTCTATACCCTACACTCTACACTCTAAACCATACACTCTATACCCTGCACTCTACACTCTATACTCTACACCCTACACTCTATACCCTACACTCTATACCCTACACTCTACACCCTACACTCTATACCCTACACCCTACACTCTAAACCATACACTCTATACCCTGCACTCTACACTCTATACTCTACACCCTACACTCTATACCCTACACTCTATACCCTACACTCTACACCCTACACTCTACACTCTATACCCTACACTCTATAACCTACACTCTATACCCTACACTCTACACTCTATACCCTACACTCTATACCCTACACTCTATACTTTACACTCTATACCCTACACTCTACACTCTATGCCCTACACTCTATACCCTACACTCTACACTCTATGCACTACACTCTATACCATACACTCTACACTCTAAACCATACACTCTATACCATACACTCTACACTCTAAACCATACACTCTATACCCTGCACTCTACACTCTATACTCTACACCCTACACTCTATACCCTACACTCTATACCCTACACTCTACACCCTACACTCTATACCCTACTCTCTAAACCATACACTCTATACCCTGCAATCTACACTCTTTACTCTACACCCTACACTCTATACCCTACACTCTATACTCTATACCATACACTCTATACCCTACACTCTACACTCTACACTCTATACCCTACACTCTATACCCTACACTCTACACTCTATACCCTTCACTCTATACCCTACACTCTATACCCTACACTCTACACTCTATACCATACACTCTACCTTACACTCTACACTCTAAACCCTACACTCTACACTCTATACCCTACACTCTCTACCCTACACTCTATACCCTACACTCTACTCTATGCCCTACACTCTATACCCTACACTCTATACCCTACACTCTACACTCTATACCCTGCACTCTATACAATACACTCTATACCCTACACTCTACTCTCTATTCCCTACACTCTATACCATACACTCTATACCCTACACCATACACTCTATACCCTACACTCTATACCCTAAACCCTACAATCTACACTCTATACCCTACACTCTATACCCTACACTCTATGCCCTACACTCTACACTCTATACCCTACACTATATACCCTACACTCTAAACTCTACACTCTGCACTCTACACTCTATACCATACACTCTATACCCTACACTCTATACCCTACACTCTACACTCTATACCCTACACTCTATACCATGCACCCTATAACCTACACTCTACACTTTACACCCTACACTCTATACCATACACTCTATACCCTACACTCTACACTCTATACCCTACACTCTACACTCTGTACCTTACACTCTATACCCTACACTCTACATTCTATACCTTACACTCTATACTTTATACCCTTTACTCTATACCCTACACATGACACTCTAAACCATACACTCTATACCCTGCACTCTACACTCTATACTCTACACCCTACACTCTATACCCTACACTCTATACCCTACACTCTACACCCTACACTCTATACCCTACACTCTAAACCATACACTCTATACCCTGCACTCTACACTCTATACTCTACACCCTACACTCTATACCCTACACTCTATACCCTACACTCTACACCCTACACTCTACACTCTATACCATGCACTCTATACCCTACACTCTATAACCTACACTCTATACCCTGCACTCCACACTCTATACCCTACACTCTATACCCTACACTCTATACTTTACACTCTATACTCTATACCATACACTCTATACCCTACACTCTACACTCTATACCCTACACTCTATACCCTACACTCTACACTCTATACCCTTCACTCTATACCCTACACTCTATACCCTACACTCTACACTCTATACCCTACACTCTATACCATACACTCTATACCCTACACTCTACACTCTATACCCTACACTCTACACTCTGTACCTTACACTCTATACCCTACACTCTATACCTTACACTCTATACTTTATACACTATACTCTATACCCCACACTCTACACTCTAAACCATACACTCTATACCCTGCACTCTACACTCTATACTCTACACCCTACACTCTATACCCTACACTCTATACTCTATACCATACACTCTATACCCTACACTCTAAACCATACACTCTATACCCTGCACTCTACACTCTATACTCTACACCCTACACTCTATACCCTACACTCTATACCCTACACTCTACACCCTACACTCTACACTCTATACCATACACTCTATACCCTACACTCTATAACCTACACTCTATACCCTGCACTCTACACTCTATACCCTACACTCTATACCCTACACTCTATACCCTACACTCTACACCCTGCACTCTACACCCTACACTCTATACCCTACACTCTATACACTACACTCTACACTTTATACCCTACACTCTATACCATACACTCTATACCCTACACTCTATACCCTACACTCTACACTTTATACCATACACTCTATACCATACACTCTATACCCTACACTCTACACTCTATACCCTACAATCTATACCATACACTCTATACCCTACACTCTACACTCTATACCCTGCACTCTATACCCTACACTCTATACCCTACACTCTACACTCTATACCCTACACTCTATACCATACACTCTGTACCCTACACTCTACACTCTATTCCCTACACTCTATACCATACACTCTATACCTACACCATACACTCTATACCCTACACTCTATACCCTACACTCTATACCCTGCACTCTACACCCTACACTCTATACCCTACACTCTATGCCCTACACTCTATACCCTACACTCTACACTCTATACCATACACTCTACCTTACACTCTACACTCTAAACCCTACACTCTATACCCTACACTCTCTACCCTACACTCTATACCCTACACTCTACTCTATACCCTACACTCTATACCCTACACTCTATACCCTACACTCTACACTCTATACCCTACACTCTATACAATACACTCTATACCCTACACTCTACACTCTATTCCCTACACTCTATACCATACACTCTATACCCTACACCATACACTCTATATCCTACACTCTATACCCTACACCCTACACTCTACACTCTATACCCTACACTCTACACCCTACACTCTATGCCCTACACTCTACACTCTATACTCTACACTATATACCCTACACTCTAAACTCTACACCCTGCACTCTACACTTTATACCATACACTCTATACCCTACACTCTATACCCTACACTCTACACTCTATACCCTACACTCTATACCATACACCCTATAACCTACACTCTACACTTTAAACACTACACTCTATACCCTACACTCTACACTCTATACCATACACTCTATACCCTACACTCTACACTCTATACCCTACACTCTGTACCTTACACTCCATACTCTACACTCTACATTCTATACCTTACACTCTATACTTTATACCCTATACTCTATACCCTACACTCTACACTCTAAACCATACACTCTATACCCTGCACTCTACACTCTATACTCTACACCCTACACTCTATACCCTACAATCTATACCCTACACTCTACACCCTACACTCTATACCCTACACTCTAAACCATACACTCTATACCCTGCACTCTACACTCTATACTCTACACCCTACACTCTATACCCTACACTCTACACCCTACACTCTACACTCTATACCATACACTCTATACCCTACACTCTATAACCTACACTCTATACCCTACACTCTACACTCTATACCCTACACTCTATACCCTACACTCTATACTTTACACTCTATACTCTATACCATACACTCTATACCCTACACTCTACACTCTATACCCTACACTCTATACCCTACACTCTACACTCTATACCCTACACTCTATACCATACACTCTATACCCTACACTCTACACTCTATACACTACACTCTACACTCTGTACCTTACACTCTATACCCTACACTCTATACCTTACACTCTATACTTTATACACTATACTCTATACCCTACACTCTACACTCTAAACCATACACTCTATACCCTGCACTCTACACTCTATACTCTACACCCTACACTCTACACTCTATACCCTACACTCTATACCCTACACTCTACACTCTATACCATACACTCTATACCCTACACTCTACACTCTACAATCTATACCCTACACTCTATACCCTACACTCTATACCCTACACTCTACACTCTATACCCTACACTCTATACCATACACCCTATACCCTACACTCTACACCCTACACTCTATACCCTACACTCTACACCCTACACTCTACACTCTATACCATACACTCTATACCTTACACTCTATACCCTACACTCTACACTCTATATTCTACACTCTCTACCATACACTCTATACCCTACACTCTACACTCTATACCCTACACGCTACACTCTATACCCTACACTCTATACCCTACACTCTACACTCTATACCCTACACTCTATGCCATACACTCTATACCCTACACTCTACACTCTATACCCTACACTCTACACTCTGTACCTTACACTCTATACCCTACACTCTATACCTTACACTCTATACTTTATACACTATACTCTATACCCTACACTCTACACTCTAAACCATACACTCTATACCCTGCACTCTACACCCTACACTCTATACCCTACACCCTACACTCTAAACCATACACTCTATACCCTGCAATCTACACTCTATACTCTACACCCTACACTCTATACCCTACACTCTATACCCTACACTCTACACCCTACACTCTACACTCTATACCATACACTCTATACCCTACACTCTATAACCTACACTCTATACCCTGCACTCCACACTCTATACCCTACACTCTATACCCTACACTCTATACTTTACACTCTATACTCTATACCATACACTCTATACCCTACACTCTACACTCTATACCCTACACTCTATACCCTACACTCTACACTCTATACCCTTCACTCTATACCCTACACTCTATACCCTACACTCTACACTCTATACCCTACACTCTATACCATACACTCTATACCCTACACTCTACACTCTATACCCTACACTCTACACTCTGTACCTTACACTCTATACCCTACACTCTATACCTTACACTCTATACTTTATACACTATACTCTATACCCCACACTCTACACTCTAAACCATACACTCTATACCCTGCACTCTACACTCTATACTCTACACCCTACACTCTATACCCTACACTCTATACTCTATACCATACACTCTATACCCTACACTCTAAACCATACACTCTATACCCTGCACTCTACACTCTATACTCTACACCCTACACTCTATCCCCTACACTCTATACCCTACACTCTACACCCTACACTCTACACTCTATACCATACACTCTATACCCTACACTCTATAACCTACACTCTATACCCTGCACTCTACACTCTATACCCTACACTCTATACCCTACACTCTATACCCTACACTCTACACCCTGCACTCTACACCCTACACTCTATACCCTACACTCTATACACTACACTCTACACTTTATACCCTACACTCTATACCATACACTCTATACCCTACACTCTATACCCTACACTCTACACTTTATACCATACACTCTATACCATACACTCTATACCCTACACTCTACACTCTATACCCTACAATCTATACCATACACTCTATACCCTACACTCTACACTCTATACCCTGCACTCTATACCCTACACTCTATACCCTACACTCTACACTCTATACCCTACACTCTATACCATACACTCTATACCCTACACTCTACACTCTATTCCCTACACTCTATACCATACACTCTATACCTACACCATACACTCTATACCCTACACTCTATACCCTACACTCTATACCCTGCACTCTACACCCTACACTCTATACCCTACACTCTATGCCCTACACTCTATACCCTACACTCTACACTCTATACCATACACTCTACCTTACACTCTACACTCTAAACCCTACACTCTATACCCTACACTCTCTACCCTACACTCTATACCCTACACTCTACTCTATACCCTACACTCTATACCATACACTCTATACCCTACACTCTACACTCTATACCCTACACTCTATACAATACACTCTATACCCTACACTCTACACTCTATTCCCTACACTCTATACCATACACTCTATACCCTACACCATACACTCTATATCCTACAATCTATACCCTACACCCTACACTCTACACTCTATACCCTACACTCTACACCCTACACTCTATGCCCTACACTCTACACTCTATACTCTACACTATATACCCTACACTCTAAACTCTACACCCTGCACTCTACACTTTATACCATACACTCTATACCCTACACTCTATACCCTACACTCTACACTCTATACCCTACACTCTATACCATACACCCTATAACCTACACTCTACACTTTAAACACTACACTCTATACCCTACACTCTACACTCTATACCATACACTCTATACCCTACACTCTACACTCTATACCCTACACTCTGTACCTTACACTCCATACTCTACACTCTACATTCTATACCTTACACTCTATACTTTATACCCTATACTCTATACCCTACACTCTACACTCTAAACCATACACTCTATACCCTGCACTCTACACTCTATACTCTACACCCTACACTCTATACCCTACACTCTATACCCTACACTCTACACCCTACACTCTATACCCTACACTCTAAACCATACACTCTATACCCTGCACTCTACACTCTATACTCTACACCCTACACTCTATACCCTACACTCTACACCCTACACTCTACACTCTATACCATACACTCTATACCCTACACTCTATAACCTACACTCTATACCCTACACTCTACACTCTATACCCTACACTCTATACCCTACACTCTATACTTTACACTCTATACTCTATACCATACACTCTATACCCTACACTCTACACTCTATACCCTACACTCTATACCCTACACTCTACACTCTATACCCTACACTCTATACCATACACTCTATACCCTACACTCTACACTCTATACACTACACTCTACACTCTGTACCTTACACTCTATACCCTACACTCTATACCTTACACTCTATACTTTATACACTATACTCTATACCCTACACTCTACACTCTAAACCATACACTCTATACCCTGCACTCTACACTCTATACTCTACACCCTACACTCTACACTCTATACCCTACACTCTATACCCTACACTCTACACTCTATACCATACACTCTATACCCTACACTCTACACTCTACAATCTATACCCTACACTCTATACCCTACACTCTATACCCTACACTCTACACTCTATACCCTACACTCTATACCATACACCCTATACCCTACACTCTACACCCTACACTCTATACCCTACACTCTACACCCTACACTCTACACTCTATACCATACACTCTATACCTTACACTCTATACCCTACACTCTACACTCTATATTCTACACTCTCTACCATACACTCTATACCCTACACTCTACACTCTATACCCTACACGCTACACTCTATACCCTACACTCTATACCCTACACTCTACACTCTATACCCTACACTCTATGCCATACACTGTATACCCTACACTCTACACTCTATACCCTACACTCTACACTCTGTACCTTACACTCTATACCCTACACTCTATACCTTACACTCTATACTTTATACACTATACTCTATACCCTACACTCTACACTCTAAACCATACACTCTATACCCTGCACTCTACACCCTACACTCTATACCCTACACCCTACACTCTAAACCATACACTCTATACCCTGCACTCTACACTCTATACTCTACACCCTACACTCTATACCCTACACTCTATACCCTACACTCTATACCCTACACTCTACACCCTACACTCTATACCCTACACCCTACACTCTAAACCATACACTCTATACCCTACACTCTACACCCTACACTCTACACTCTATACCCTACACTCTATAACCTACACTCTATACCCTACACTCTACACTCTATACCCTACACTCTATACCCTACACTCTATACTTTACACTCTATACCCTACACTCTACACTCTATGCCCTACACTCTATACCCTACACTCTACACTCTATGCACTACACTCTATGCCATACACTCTACACTCTAAACCATACACTCTATACCATACACTCTACACTCTAAACCATACACTTTATACCCTGCACTCTACACTCTATACTCTACACCCTACACTCTATACCCTACACTCTATACCCTACACTCTACACCCTACACTCTATACCCTACACTCTAAACCATACACTCTATACCCTGCACTCTACACTCTATACTCTACACCCTACACTCTATACCCTACACTCTATACCCTACACTCTACACCCTACACTCTACACTCTATACCATACACTCTATACCCTACACTCTATAACCTACACTCTATACCCTACACTCTATACCCTACATTCTATACCCTACACTCTACCCTCTATACCCTACACTCTATACCCTACACTCTAAACTCTACACTCTATACCCTACACTCTACACTCTACACCCTACTCTATACCATACACTCTATACCCTACACTCTATACCATACACTCTATACCCTACACCGTACACTCTATACCCTACACTCTATACCCTACACTCTACACTCTGTACCTTACACTCTATACCCTACACTCTATACCTTACACTCTATACTTTATACACTATACTCTATACCGTACACTCTACACTCTAAACCATACACTCTATACCCTGCAATCTACACTCTTTACTCTACACCCTACACTCTATACCCTACACTCTATACTCTATACCATACACTCTATACCCTACACTCTACACTCTACACTCTATACCCTACACTCTATACCCTACACTCTACACTCTATACCCTTCACTCTATACCCTACACTCTATACCCTACACTCTACACTCTATACCATACACTCTACCTTACACTCTACACTCTAAACCCTACACTCTACACTCTATACCCTACACTCTCTACCCTACACTCTATACCCTACACTCTACTCTATACCCTACACTCTATACCCTACACTCTATACCCTAAACTCTACACTCTATACCCTGCACTCTATACAATACACTCTATACCCTACCCTCTACACTCTATTCCCTACACTCTATACCATACACTCTATACCCTACACCATACACTCTATACCCTACACTCTGTGCCCTACACCCTACACTCTACACTCTATACCCTACACTCTATACCCTACACTCTATGCCCTACACTCTACACTCTATACCCTACACTATATACCCTACACTCTAAACTCTACACTCTGCACTCTACACTCTATACCATACACTCTATACCCTACACTCTATACCCTACACTCTACACTCTATACCCTACACTCTATACCATGCACCCTATAACCTACACTCTACACTTTACACCCTACACTCTATACCATACACTCTATACCCTACACTCTACACTCTATACCCTACACTCTACACTCTGTACCTTACACTCTATACCCTACACTCTACATTCTATACCTTACACTCTATACTTTATACCCTATACTCTATACCCTACACTCTACACTCTAAACCATACACTCTATACCCTGCACTCTACACTCTATACTCTACACCCTACATTCTATACCCTACACTCTATACCCTACACTCTACACCCTACACTCTATACCCTACACTCTAAACCATACACTCTATACCCTGCACTCTACACTCTATACTCTACACCCTACACTCTATACCCTACACTTTATACCCTACACTCTACACCCTACACTCTACACTCTATACCATACACTCTATACCCTACACTCTATAACCTACACTCTATACCCTGCACTCTACACTCTATACCCTACACTCTATACCCTACACTCTATACTTTACACTCTATACTCTAAACCATACACTCTATACCCTACACTCTACACTCTATACCCTACACTCTATACCCTACACTCTACACTCTATACCCTTCACTCTATACCCTACACTCTATACCCTACACTCTACACTCTATACCCTACACTCTATACCATACACTCTATACCCTACACTCTACACTCTATACCCTACACTCTACACTCTGTACCTTACACTCTATACCCTACACTCTATACCTTACACTCTATACTTTATACACTATACTCTATACCCTACACTCTACACTCTAAACCATACACTCTATATCCTGCACTCTACACTCTATACTCTACACCCTACACTCTATACCCTACACTCTATACTCTATACCATACACTCTATACATAGTAACATAGTAACATAGTAACATAGTTAGTAAGGCCGAAAAAAGACATTTGTCCATCCAGTTCAGCCTATACCCTACACTCTAAACCATACACTCTATACCCTGCACTCTACACTCTATACTCTACACCCTACACTCTATACCCTACACTCTATACCCTACACTCTACACCCTACACTCTACACTCTATACCATACACTCTATACCCTACACTCTATAACCTACACTCTATACCCTGCACTCTACACTCTATACCCTACACTCTATACCCTACACTCTATACCCTACACTCTACACCCTGCACTCTACACCCTACACTCTATACCCTACACTCTATACACTACACTCTACACTTTATACCCTACACTCTATACCATACACTCTATACCCTACACTCTATACCCTACACTCTACACTTTATACCATACACTCTATACCATACACTCTATATCCTGCACTCTACACTCTATACTCTACACCCTACACTCTATACCCTACACTCTATACTCTATACCATACACTCTATACATAGTAACATAGTAACATAGTAACATACACTCTATACCCTACACTCTATACAATACACTCTATACCCTACACTCTACACTCTATTCCCTACACTCTATACCATACACTCTATACCCTACACCATACACTCTATACCCTATACTCTATACCCTACACCCTACACTCTACACTCTATACCCTACACTCTACACCCTACACTCTATGCCCTACACTCTACACTCTATACTCTACACTATATACCCTACACTCTAAACTCTACACCCTGCACTCTACACTCTATACCATACACTCTATACCCTACACTCTATACCCTACACTCTACACTCTATACCCTACACTCTATACCATACACCCTATAACCTACACTCTACACTTTACACCCTACACTCTATACCCTACACTCTACACTCTATACCATACACTCTATACCCTACACTCTACACTCTATACCCTACACTCTGTACCTTACACTCTATACCCTACACTCTACATTCTATACCTTACACTCTATACTTTATACCCTATACTCTATACCCTACACTCTACACTCTAAACCATACACTCTATACCCTGCACTTTACACTCTATACTCTACACCCTACACTCTATACCCTACACTCTATACCCTACACTCTACACCCTACACTCTATACCCTACACTCTAAACCATACACTCTATACCCTGCACTCTACACTCTATACTCTACACCCTACACTCTATACCCTACACTCTACACCCTACACTCTACACTCTATACCATACACTCTATACCCTACACTCTATAACCTACACTCTATACCCTACACTCTACACTCTATACCCTACACTCTATACCCTACACTCTATACTTTACACTCTATACTCTATACCATACACTCTATACCCTACACTCTACACTCTATACCCTACACTCTATACCCTACACTCTAAACTCTATACCCTACACTCTATACCATACACTCTATACCCTACACTCTACACTCTATACACTACACTCTACACTCTGTACCTTACACTCTATGCCCTACACTCTATACCTTACACTCTATACTATATACACTATACTCTATACCCTACACTCTACATTCTATACCTTACACTCTATACTTTATACCCTATACTCTATACCCTACACTCTGCACTCTAAACCATACACTCTATACCCTGCACTCTACACTCTATACTCTACACCATACACTCTATACCCTACACTCTATACCCTACACTCTACACCCTACACTATATACCCTACACTCTAAACCATACACTCTATACCCTGCACTCTACACTCTATACTCTACACCCTACACTCTATACCCTACACTCTATACCCTACACTCTACACCCTACACTCTACACTCTATACCATACACTCTATACCCTACACTCTATAACCTACACTCTATACCCTGCACTCTACACTCTATACCCTACACTCTATACCCTACACTCTATACTTTACACTCTATACTCTATACCATACACTCTATACCCTTCACTCTATACCCTACACTCTATACCCTACACTCTACACTCTATACCCTACACTCTATACCATACACTCTATACCCTACACTCTACACTCTATACCCTACACTCTACACTCTGTACCTTACACTCTATACCCTACACTCTACACTCTATACCCTACACTCTATACCATACACTCTATACCCTACACTCTACACTCTATACCCTACACTCTACACTCTAAACCATACACTCTATACCCTGCACTCTACACTCTATACTCTACACCCTACACTCTATACCCTACACTCTATACTCTATACCATACACTCTATACCCTACACTCTAAACCATACACTCTATACCCTGCACTCTACACTCTATACTCTACACCCTACACTCTATACCCTACACTCTATACCCTACACTCTACACCCTACACTCTACACTCTATACCATACACTCTATACCCTACACTCTATAACCTACACTCTATACCCTGCACTCTACACTCTATACCCTACACTCTATACCCTACACTCTATACCCTACACTCTACACCCTGCACTCTACACCCTACACTCTATACCCTACACTCTATACACTACACTCTACACTTTATACCCTACACTCTATACCATACACTCTATACCCTACACTCTATACCCTACACTCTACACTTTATACCATACACTCTATACCATACACTCTATACCCTACACTCTACACTCTATACCCTACAATCTATACCATACACTCTATACCCTACACTCTACACTCTATACCCTACACTCTATACCCTACACTCTATACCCTACACTCTACACTCCATACCCTACACTCTATACCATACACTCTATACCCTACACTCTACACTCTATTCCCTACACTCTATACCATACACTCTATACCCTACACCATACACTCTATACCCTACACTCTATACCCTACACTCTATACCCTGCACTCTACACCCTACACTCTATACCCTACACTCTATGCCCTACACTCTATACCCTACACTCTACACTCTATACCATACACTCTACCTTACACTCTACACTCTAAACCCTACACTCTACACTCTATACCCTACACTCTCTACCCTACACTCTATACCCTACACTCTACTCTATACCCTACACTCCATACCCTACACTCTATACCCTACACTCTACACTCTATACCCTACACTCTATACAATACACTCTATACCCTACACTCTACACTCTATTCCCTACACTCTATACCATACACTCTATACCCTACACCATACACTCTATACCCTACACTCTATACCCTACACCCTACACTCTACACTCTATACCCTACACTCTACACCCTACACTCTATGCCCTACACTCTACACTCTATACTCTACACTATATACCCTACACTCTAAACTCTACACCCTGCACTCTACACTCTATACCATACACTCTATACCCTACACTCTATACCCTACACTCTACACTCTATACCCTACACTCTATACCATACACCCTATAACCTACACTCTACACTTTACACCCTACACTCTATACCCTACACTCTACACTCTATACCATGCACTCTATACCCTACACTCTACACTCTATACCCTACACTCTGTACCTTACACTCTATACCCTACACTCTACATTCTATACCTTACACTCTATACTTTATACCCTATACTCTATACCCTACACTCTACACTCTAAACCATACACTCTATACCCTGCACTCTACACTCTATACTCTACACCCTACACTCTATACCCTACACTAAATACCTTACACTCTATACCCTACAGTCTATACCATACACTCTATACCATACACTCTATACCCTACACTCTATACTTCACACTCTACACTCTATACCCTACACTCTACACTCTATACCCTACACTCTATACCCTACACTCTTTACCATACACTCTATACCCTACACTCTACACTCTATACCCTACACTTTACACTCTATACCCTACACTCTATACCCTACACTCTATACCCTACACTCTATACCCTACACTCTACACTCTATACCCTACACTCTATACCATACACTCTATACCCTACACCCTACACTCTATACCATACACTCTATACCCTACACTCTACATTCTATACCCTACACTCTATACCCTACACTCTAAACTCTACACTCTATACCCTACACTCTACACTCTACACCCTACTCTATACCATACACTCTATACCCTACACTCTATACCATACACTCTATACCCTACACTCTACACTCTATACCCTACACTCTATACCATACACTCTATACCCTACACTCTACATTCTATACCCTACACTCTATACCCTACACTTTACACTCTATACCCTTCACTCTATACCCTACACTCTATACCCTACACTCTATACCCTACACTCTATACCCTACACTCTTTACCATACACTCTATACCCTACACTCTACACTCTATACCCTACACTCTACACTCTATACCCTACACTCTATACCCTACACTCTATACCCTACACTCTATACCCTACACTCTACACTCTATACCCTACACTCTATACCATACACTCTATACCCTACACCCTACACTCTATACCATACACTCTATACCCTACACTCTACACTCTATACCCTACACTCTATACCCTACACTCTAAACTC
Organism: Ranitomeya imitator; assembly: GCF_032444005.1. Lineage (NCBI taxonomy): Eukaryota > Metazoa > Chordata > Amphibia > Anura > Dendrobatidae > Ranitomeya > Ranitomeya imitator. The sequence goes on from NW_027194462.1 coordinate 202,284, forward strand.
TACACTCTATACCCTACACTCTACACTCTACACCCTACTCTATACCATACACTCTATACCCTACACTCTATACCATACACTCTATACCCTACACTCTACACTCTATACCCTACACTCTATACCATACACTCTATACCCTACACTCTACATTCTATACCCTACACTCTATACCCTACACTTTACACTCTATACCCTTCACTCTATACCCTACACTCTATACCCTACACTGTACACTCTATACCCTACACTCTATACCCTACACTCTACACTCTATACCCTACACTCTATACCATACACTCTATACCATGCACTCTATACTCTATACCACACACTCTATACCCTACATTCTACACTCTACATCCTACACTCTATACCCTACACTCTATACCATACACCCTACACTCTGTACCATACAGTCTATACCCTACACTCTACACTCTATACCCTACACTCTATACCATACACTCTATACCCTACACTCTACACCCTACACTCTATACCCTACACTCTACACCCTACACTCTACACTCTATACCATACACTCTATACCTTATACTCTATACCCTACACTCTACACTCTATATTCTACACTCTCTACCATACACTCTATACCCTACACTCTACACTCTATACCCTACACGCTACACTCTATACCCTACACTCTATACCCTACACTCTACACTCTATACCCTACACTCTATGCCATACACTCTATACCCTACACTCTACACTCTATACCCTACACTCTACACTCTGTACCTTACACTCTATACCCTACACTCTATACCTTACACTCTATACTTTATACACTATACTCTATACCCTACACTCTACACTCTAAACCATACACTCTATACCCTGCACTCTACACCCTACACTCTATACCCTACACCCTACACTCTAAACCATACACTCTATACCCTGCACTCTACACTCTATACTCTACACCCTACACTCTATACCCTACACTCTATACCCTACACTCTATACCCTACACTCTACACCCTACACTCTATACCCTACACCCTACACTCTAAACCATACACTCTATACCCTACACTCTACACCCTACACTCTACACTCTATACCCTACACTCTATAACCTACACTCCATACCCTACACTCTACACTCTATACCCTACACTCTATACCCTACACTCTATACTTTACACTCTATACCCTACACTCTACACTCTATGCCCTACACTCTATACCCTACACTCTACACTCTATGCACTACACTCTATGCCATACACTCTACACTCTAAACCATACACTCTATACCATACACTCTACACTCTAAACCATACACTTTATACCCTGCACTCTACACTGTATACTCTACACCCTACACTCTATACCCTACACTCTATACCCTACACTCTACACCCTACACTCTATACCCTACACTCTAAACCATACACTCTATACCCTGCACTCTACACTCTATACTCTACACCCTACACTCTATACCCTACACTCTATACCCTACACTCTACACCCTACACTCTACACTCTATACCATACACTCTATACCCTACACTCTATAACCTACACTCTATACCCTACACTCTATACCCTACATTCTATACCCTACACTCTACCCTCTATACCCTACACTCTATACCCTACACTCTAAACTCTACACTCTATACCCTACACTCTACACTCTACACCCTACTCTATACCATACACTCTATACCCTACACTCTATACCATACACTCTATACCCTACACCGTACACTCTATACCCTACACTCTATACCCTACACTCTACACTCTGTACCTTACACTCTATACCCTACACTCTATACCTTACACTCTATACTTTATACACTATACTCTATACCGTACACTCTACACTCTAAACCATACACTCTATACCCTGCAATCTACACTCTTTACTCTACACCCTACACTCTATACCCTACACTCTATACTCTATACCATACACTCTATACCCTACACTCTACACTCTACACTCTATACCCTACACTCTATACCCTACACTCTACACTCTATACCCTTCACTCTATACCCTACACTCTATACCCTACACTCTACAGTCTATACCATACACTCTACCTTACACTCTACACTCTAAACCCTACACTCTACACTCTATACCCTACACTCTCTACCCTACACTCTATACCCTACACTCTACTCTATACCCTACACTCTATACCCTACACTCTATACCCTAAACTCTACACTCTATACCCTGCACTCTATACAATACACTCTATACCCTACCCTCTACACTCTATTCCCTACACTCTATACCATACACTCTATACCCTACACCATACACTCTATACCCTACACTCTATGCCATACACTCTATACCCTACACTCTACACTCTATACCCTACACTCTACACTCTGTACCTTACACTCTATACCCTACACTCTATACCTTACACTCTATACTTTATACACTATACTCTATACCCTACACTCTACACTCTAAACCATACACTCTATACCCTGCACTCTACACCCTACACTCTATACCCTACACCCTACACTCTAAACCATACACTCTATACCCTGCACTCTACACTCTATACTCTACACCCTACACTCTATACCCTACACTCTATACCCTACACTCTATACCCTACACTCTACACCCTACACTCTATACCCTACACCCTACACTCTAAACCATACACTCTATACCCTACACTCTACACCCTACACTCTACACTCTATACCCTACACTCTATAACCTACACTCCATACCCTACACTCTACACTCTATACCCTACACTCTATACCCTACACTCTATACTTTACACTCTATACCCTACACTCTACACTCTATGCCCTACACTCTATACCCTACACTCTACACTCTATGCACTACACTCTATGCCATACACTCTACACTCTAAACCATACACTCTATACCATACACTCTACACTCTAAACCATACACTTTATACCCTGCACTCTACACTGTATACTCTACACCCTACACTCTATACCCTACACTCTATACCCTACACTCTACACCCTACACTCTATACCCTACACTCTAAACCATACACTCTATACCCTGCACTCTACACTCTATACTCTACACCGTACACTCTATACCCTACACTCTATACCCTACACTCTACACCCTACACTCTACACTCTATACCATACACTCTATACCCTACACTCTATAACCTACACTCTATACCCTACACTCTATACCCTACATTCTATACCCTACACTCTACCCTCTATACCCTACACTCTATACCCTACACTCTAAACTCTACACTCTATACCCTACACTCTACACTCTACACCCTACTCTATACCATACACTCTATACCCTACACTCTATACCATACACTCTATACCCTACACCGTACACTCTATACCCTACACTCTATACCCTACACTCTACACTCTGTACCTTACACTCTATACCCTACACTCTATACCTTACACTCTATACTTTATACACTATACTCTATACCGTACACTCTACACTCTAAACCATACACTCTATACCCTGCAATCTACACTCTTTACTCTACACCCTACACTCTATACCCTACACTCTATACTCTATACCATACACTCTATACCCTACACTCTACACTCTACACTCTATACCCTACACTCTATACCCTACACTCTACACTCTATACCCTTCACTCTATACCCTACACTCTATACCCTACACTCTACACTCTATACCATACACTCTACCTTACACTCTACACTCTAAACCCTACACTCTACACTCTATACCCTACACTCTCTACCCTACACTCTATACCCTACACTCTACTCTATACCCTACACTCTATACCCTACACTCTATACCCTAAACTCTACACTCTATACCCTGCACTCTATACAATACACTCTATACCCTACCCTCTACACTCTATTCCCTACACTCTATACCATACACTCTATACCCTACACCATACACTCTATACCCTACACTCTGTGCCCTACACCCTACACTCTACACTCTATACCCTACACTCTATACCCTACACTCTATGCCCTACACTCTACACTCTATACCCTACACTATATACCCTACACTCTAAACTCTACACTCTGCACTCTACACTCTATACCATACACTCTATACCCTACACTCTATACCCTACACTCTACACTCTATACCCTACACTCTATACCATGCACCCTATAACCTACACTCTACACTTTACACCCTACACTCTATACCATACACTCTATACCCTACACTCTACACTCTATACCCTACACTCTACACTCTGTACCTTACACTCTATACCCTACACTCTACATTCTATACCTTACACTCTATACTTTATACCCTATACTCTATACCCTACACTCTACACTCTAAACCATACACTCTATACCCTGCACTCTACACTCTATACTCTACACCCTACATTCTATACCCTACACTCTATACCCTACACTCTACACCCTACACTCTATACCCTACACTCTAAACCATACACTCTATACCCTGCACTCTACACTCTATACTCTACACCCTACACTCTATACCCTACACTTTATACCCTACACTCTACACCCTACACTCTACACTCTATACCATACACTCTATACCCTACACTCTATAACCTACACTCTATACCCTGCACTCTACACTCTATACCCTACACTCTATACCCTACACTCTATACTTTACACTCTATACTCTAAACCATACACTCTATACCCTACACTCTACACTCTATACCCTACACTCTATACCCTACACTCTACACTCTATACCCTTCACTCTGTATACTACACTCTATACCCTACACTCTACACTCTATACCCTACACTCTATACCATACACTCTATACCCTACACTCTACACTCTATACCCTACACTCTACACTCTGTACCTTACACTCTATACCCTACACTCTATACCTTACACTCTATACTTTATACACTATACTCTATACCCTACACTCTACACTCTAAACCATACACTCTATATCCTGCACTCTACACTCTATACTCTACACCCTACACTCTATACCCTACACTCTATACTCTATACCATACACTCTATACATAGTAACATAGTAACATAGTAACATAGTTAGTAAGGCCGAAAAAAGACATTTGTCCATCCAGTTCAGCCTATACCCTACACTCTAAACCATACACTCTATACCCTGCACTCTACACTCTATACTCTACACCCTACACTCTATACCCTACACTCTATACCCTACACTCTACACCCTACACTCTACACTCTATACCATACACTCTATACCCTACACTCTATAACCTACACTCTATACCCTGCACTCTACACTCTATACCCTACACTCTATACCCTACACTCTATACCCTACACTCTACACCCTGCACTCTACACCCTACACTCTATACCCTACACTCTATACACTACACTCTATACTTTATACCCTACACTCTATACCATACACTCTATACCCTACACTCTATACCCTACACTCTACACTTTATACCATACACTCTATACCATACACTCTATATCCTGCACTCTACACTCTATACTCTACACCCTACACTCTATACCCTACACTCTATACTCTATACCATACACTCTATACATAGTAACATAGTAACATAGTAACATACACTCTATACCCTACACTCTATACAATACACTCTATACCCTACACTCTACACTCTATTCCCTACACTCTATACCATACACTATATACCCTACACCATACACTCTATACCCTATACTCTATACCCTACACCCTACACTCTACACTCTATACCCTACACTCTACACCCTACACTCTATGCCCTACACTCTACACTCTATACTCTACACTATATACCCTACACTCTAAACTCTACACCCTGCACTCTACACTCTATACCATACACTCTATACCCTACACTCTATACCCTACACTCTACACTCTATACCCTACACTCTATACCATACACCCTATAACCTACACTCTACACTTTACACCCTACACTCTATACCCTACACTCTACACTCTATACCATACACTCTATACCCTACACTCTACACTCTATACCCTACACTCTGTACCTTACACTCTATACCCTACACTCTACATTCTATACCTTACACTCTATACTTTATACCCTATACTCTATACCCTACACTCTACACTCTAAACCATACACTCTATACCCTGCACTTTACACTCTATACTCTACACCCTACACTCTATACCCTACACTCTATACCCTACACTCTACACCCTACACTCTATACCCTACACTCTAAACCATACACTCTATACCCTGCACTCTACACTCTATACTCTACACCCTACACTCTATACCCTACACTCTACACCCTACACTCTACACTCTATACCATACACTCTATACCCTACACTCTATAACCTACACTCTATACCCTACACTCTACACTCTATACCCTACACTCTATACTTTACACTCTATACTCTATACCATACACTCTATACCCTACACTCTACACTCTATACCCTACACTCTATACCCTACACTCTAAACTCTATACCCTACACTCTATACCATACACTCTATACCCTACACTCTACACTCTATACACTACACTCTACACTCTGTACCTTACACTCTATGCCCTACACTCTATACCTTACACTCTATACTTTATACACTATACTCTATACCCTACACTCTACATTCTATACCTTACACTCTATACTTTATACCCTATACTCTATACCCTACACTCTGCACTCTAAACCATACACTCTATACCCTGCACTCTACACTCTATACTCTACACCCTACACTCTATACCCTACACTCTATACCCTACACTCTACACCCTACACTATATACCCTACACTCTAAACCATACACTCTATACCCTGCACTCTACACTCTATACTCTACACCCTACACTCTATACCCTACACTCTACATTCTATACCCTACACTCTATACCATACACTCTATACCCTACACTCTACACCCTACACTCTATACCCTACACTCTAAACCATACACTCTATACCCTGCACTCTACACTCTATACTCTACACCCTACACTCTATACCCTACACTCTATACCCTACACTCTACACCCTACACTATATACCCTACACTCTAAACCATACACTCTATACCCTGCACTCTACACTCTATACTCTACACCCTACACTCTATACCCTACACTCTATACCCTACACTCTACACCCTACACTCTACACTCTATACCATACACTCTATACCCTACACTCTATAACCTACACTCTATACCCTGCACTCTACACTCTATACCCTACACTCTATACCCTACACTCTATACTTTACACTCTATACTCTATACCATACACTCTATACCCTACACTCTACACTCTATACCCTACACTCTATACCCTACACTCTACACTCTATACCCTTCACTCTATACCCTACACTCTATACCCTACACTCTACACTCTATACCCTACACTCTATACCATACACTCTATACCCTACACTCTACACTCTATACCCTACACTCTACACTCTGTACCTTACACTCTATACCCTACACTCTATACCTTACACTCTATACTTTATACACTATACTCAATACCCTACACTCTACACTCTAAACCATACACTCTATACCCTGCACTCTACACTCTATACTCTACACCCTACACTCTATACCCTACACTCTATACTCTATACCATACACTCTATACCCTACACTCTAAACCATACACTCTATACCCTGCACTCTACACTCTATACTCTACACCCTACACTCTATACCCTACACTCTATACCCTACACTCTACACCCTACACTCTACACTCTATACCATACACTCTATACCCTACACTCTATAACCTACACTCTATACCCTGCACTCTACACTCTATACCCTACACTCTATACCCTACACTCTATACCCTACACTCTACACCCTGCACTCTACACCCTACACTCTATACCCTACACTCTATACACTACACTCTACACTTTATACCCTACACTCTATACCATACACTCTATACCCTACACTCTATACCCTACACTCTACACTTTATACCATACACTCTATACCATACACTCTATACCCTACACTCTACACTCTATACCCTACAATCTATACCATACACTCTATACCCTACACTCTACACTCTATACCCTACACTCTATACCCTACACTCTATACCCTACACTCTACACTCCATACCCTACACTCTATACCATACACTCTATACCCTACACTCTACACTCTATTCCCTACACTCTATACCATACACTCTATACCCTACACCATACACTCTATACCCTACACTCTATACCCTACACTCTATACCCTGCACTCTACACCCTACACTCTATACCCTACACTCTATGCCCTACACTCTATACCCTACACTCTACACTCTATACCATACACTCTACCTTACACTCTACACTCTAAACCCTACACTCTACACTCTATACCCTACACTCTCTACCCTACACTCTATACCCTACACTCTACTCTATACCCTACACTCCATACCCTACACTCTATACCCTACACTCTACACTCTATACCCTACACTCTATACAATACACTCTATACCCTACACTCTACACTCTATTCCCTACACTCTATACCATACACTCTATACCCTACACCATACACTCTATACCCTACACTCTATACCCTACACCCTACACTCTACACTCTATACCCTACACTCTACACCCTACACTCTATGCCCTACACTCTACACTCTATACTCTACACCATATACCCTACACTCTAAACTCTACACCCTGCACTCTACACTCTATACCATACACTCTATACCCTACACTCTATACCCTACACTCTACACTCTATACCCTACACTCTATACCATACACCCTATAACCTACACTCTACACTTTACACCCTACACTCTATACCCTACACTCTACACTCTATACCATGCACTCTATACCCTACACTCTACACTCTATACCCTACACTCTGTACCTTACACTCTATACCCTACACTCTACATTCTATACCTTACACTCTATACTTTATACCCTATACTCTATACCCTACACTCTACACTCTAAACCATACACTCTATACCCTGCACTCTACACTCTATACTCTACACCCTACACTCTATACCCTACACTAAATACCTTACACTCTATACCCTACAGTCTATACCATACACTCTATACCATACACTCTATACCCTACACTCTATACTTCACACTCTACACTCTATACCCTACACTCTACACTCTATACCCTACACTCTATACCCTACACTCTTTACCATACACTCTATACAATACACTCTACACTCTATACCCTACACTTTACACTCTATACCCTACACTCTATACCCTACACTCTATACCCTACACTCTATACCCTACACTCTACACTCTATACCCTACACTCTATACCATACACTCTATACCCTACACCCTACACTCTATACCATACACTCTATACCCTACACTCTACATTCTATACCCTACACTCTATACCCTACACTCTAAACTCTACACTCTATACCCTACACTCTACACTCTACACCCTACTCTATACCATACACTCTATACCCTACACTCTATACCATACACTCTATACCCTACACTCTACACTCTATACCCTACACTCTATACCATACACTCTATACCCTACACTCTACATTCTATACCCTACACTCTATACCCTACACTTTACACTCTATACCCTTCACTCTATACCCTACACTCTATACCCTACACTCTATACCCTACACTCTATACCCTACACTCTTTACCATACACTCTATACCCTACACTCTACACTCTATACCCTACACTCTACACTCTATACCCTACACTCTATACCCTACACTCTATACCCTACACTCTATACCCTACACTCTACACTCTATACCCTACACTCTATACCATACACTCTATACCCTACACCCTACACTCTATACCATACACTCTATACCCTACACTCTACACTCTATACCCTACACTCTATACCCTACACTCTAAACTCTACACTCTATACCCTACACTCTACACTCTACACCCTACTCTATACCATACACTCTATACCCTACACTCTATACCATACACTCTATACCCTACACTCTATACCATACACTCTATACCCTACACTCTACATTCTATACCCTACACTCTATACCCTACACTTTACACTCTATACCCTTCACTCTATACCCTACACTCTATACCCTACACTCTACACTCTATACCCTACACTCTATACCCTACACTCTACACTCTATACCCTACACTCTATACCATACACTCTATACCATGCACTCTATACTCTATACCACACACTCTATACCCTACATTCTACACTCTACATCCTACACTCTATACCCTACACTCTATACCATACACCCTACACTCTGTACCATACACTCTATACCCTACACTCTACACTCTATACCCTACACTCTATACCATACACTCTATACCCTACACTCTACACTCTATACCATACACTCTATACCCTACACTCTATACCATACACTCTATACCCTACACTCTATACACTACACTCTACCCTCTATACCCTACACTCTACACTCTATACACTACACTCTATACCCTACACTCTATACCCTACACTCTATACCCTACACTCTATACCCTACACTCTACCCTCTATACCCTACACTCTATACCCTACACTCTAAACTCTACACTCTATACCCTACACTCTACACTCTACACCCTACTCTATACCATACACTCTATACCCTACACTCTATACCATACACTCTATACCCTACACTCTACACTCTATACCCTACTCTATACCATACACCCTACACTCTGTACCATACACTCTATACCCTACACTCTACACTCTATACCCTACACTCTATACCATACACTCTATACCCTACACTCTACACTCTATACCATACACTCTATACCCTACACTCTATACCATACACTCTATACCCTACACTCTATACACTACACTCTACACTCTATACCCTACACTCTACACTCTACACCCTACTCTATACCATACACTCTATACCCTACACTCTATACCATACACTCTATACCCTACACTCTACACTCTATACCCTACACTCTATACCATACACTCTATACCCTACACTCTACATTCTATACCCTACACTCTATACCCTACACTTTACACTCTATACCCTTCACTCTATACCCTACACTCTATACCCTACACTCTACACTCTATACCCTACACTCTATACAATACACTCTATACCCTACACTCTACACTCTATTCCCTACACTCTATACCATACACTCTATACCCTACACCATACACTCTATACCCTACACTCTATACCCTACACCCTACACTCTACACTCTATACCCTACACTCTACACCCTACACTCTATGCCCTACACTCTACACTCTATACTCTACACTATATACCCTACACTCTAAACTCTACACCCTGCACTCTACACTCTATACCATACACTCTATACCCTACACTCTATACCCTACACTCTACACTCTATACCCTACACTCTATACCATACACCCTATAACCTACACTCTACACTTTACACCCTACACTCTATACCCTACACTCTACACTCTATACCATGCACTCTATACCCTACACTCTACACTCTATACCCTACACTCTGTACCTTACACTCTATACCCTACACTCTACATTCTATACCTTACACTCTATACTTTATACCCTATACTCTATACCCTACACTCTACACTCTAAACCATACACTCTATACCCTGCACTCTACACTCTATACTCTACACCCTACACTCTATACCCTACACTAAATACCTTACACTCTATACCCTACAGTCTATACCATACACTATGTACCATACACTCTATACCCTACACTCTATACTTCACACTCTACACTCTATACCCTACACTCTACACTCTATACCCTACACTCTATACCCTACACTCTTTACCATACACTCTATACCCTACACTCTACACTCTATACCCTACACTTTACACTCTATACCCTACACTCTATACCCTACACTCTATACCCTACACTCTATACCCTACACTCTACACTCTATACCCTACACTCTATACCATACACTCTATACCCTACACCCTACACTCTATACCATACACTCTATACCCTACACTCTACATTCTATACCCTACACTCTATACCCTACACTCTAAACTCTACACTCTATACCCTACACTCTACACTCTACACCCTACTCTATACCATACACTCTATACCCTACACTCTATACCATACACTCTATACCCTACACTCTACACTCTATACCCTACTCTATACCATACACCCTACACTCTGTACCATACACTCTATACCCTACACTCTACACTCTATACCCTACACTCTATACCATACACTCTATACCCTACACTCTACACTCTATACCATACACTCTATACCCTACACTCTATACCATACACTCTATACCCTACACTCTATACACTACACTCTACACTCTATACCCTACACTCTACACTCTACACCCTACTCTATACCATACACTCTATACCCTACACTCTATACCATACACTCTATACCCTACACTCTACACTCTATACCCTACACTCTATACCATACACTCTATACCCTACACTCTACATTCTATACCCTACACTCTATACCCTACACTTTACACTCTATACCCTCCACTCTATACCCTACACTCTATACCCTACACTCTACACTCTATACCCTACACTCTATACCCTACACTCTACACTCTATACCCTACACTCTATACTCTACACTCTATACCCTACAATCTAAACCCTACACTCAATACCATACACTCTATACCCTACACTCTACACTCTAAAACATACACTCTATACCCTACACTCTACACTCTATACCTACACCGTACACTCTATACCATACACTCTATACCCTACACTCTACACTCTATACCCTACACTCTATACCCTACACTCTATACCCTACACTCTATACCATACACCCTATAACCTACACTCTACACTTTACACCCTACACTCTACACTCTGTACCTTACACTCTATACCCTACACTCTACATTCTATACCTTACACTCTATACATTATACCCTATACTCTATACCCTACACTCTACACTCTATACCCTACACTCTATACCCTACAATCTACACTCTATACCCTACACTCTATACACTACACTCTACACTCTATACCCTACACTCTATACTCTACACTCTATACCCTACAATCTAAACCCTACACTCTATACCCTACACTCTATACTATATACCATACACTCTATACCCTACATTCTACACTCTATACCATACACTCTATACCCTACACTCTACACTCTACATCCTACACTCTATACCCTACACTCTATACCATACACCCTACACTCTGTACCATACACTCTATACCCTACACTCTACACTCTATACCCTACACTCTATACCATACACTCTATACCCTACACTCTACACTCTATACCATACACTCTATACCCTACACTCTATACCATACACTCTATACCCTACACTCTATACCCTACACTCTACACTCTATACCCTACACTCTACCTTACACTCTACACTCTAAACCCTACACTCTACACTCTATACCCTACACTCTACACTCTATACCATACACTCTTTACCATACACTCTATACCCTACACTCTACACTCTATACCCTACACTCTATACCCTACACTCTATACCCTATACCCTACACTCTATACCATACACTCTATACCCTACACTCTAGACTCTATACCCTACATTCTATACCCTACACTCTATACCCTACACTCTACACCCTACAATCTATACCCTACATTCTAAACTCTACACTCTATACCCTACACTCTATACCCTACACTCTACACCATACACTCTATACCATACACTCTATACCCTACACTCTATACCCTACAATCTACACTCTATACCCTACACTCTATACCCTACACTCTATACCCTACACTCTATACCCTACACTCTACACTCTATACCCTACACTCTATACCATACACTCTATACCCTACACTCTATACCATACACTCTATACCCTACACTCTATACCCTACACTCTATACTCTATACCCTACCTCTATACCCTACACTCTATACCCTACACTCTACACCCTACAATCTATACCCTACACTCTAAACTCTACACTATATACCCTACACTCTATACCATACACTCTACACTCTATACCCTACACTCTATACCCTACACTCTACACCCTACACTCTATACCATACACTCTATACCCTACACTCTATACCCTACAATCTACACTCTATACCCTACACTCTATACCCTACACTCTATACCCTACACTCTATACCCTACACTCTACCCTCTATACCCTACACTCTATACCCTACACTCTAAACTCTACACTCTATACCCTACACTCTACACTCTACACCCTACTCTATACCATACACTCTATACCCTACACTCTATACCATACACTCTATACCCTAAACTCTACACTCTATACCATACACTCTATACCATACACTCTATACCCTACACTCTACATTCTATACCCTACACTCTATACCCTACACTTTACACTCTATACCCTTCACTCTATACCCTACACTCTATACCCTACACTCTACACTCTATACCCTACACTCTATACCCTACACTCTACACTCTATACCCTACACTCTATACTCTACACTCTATACCCTACAATCTAAACCCTACACTCAATACCATACACTCTATACCCTACACTCTACACTCTAAAACATACACTCTATACCCTACACTCTTCACTCTATACCCTACACCGTACACTCTATACCATACACTCTATACCCTACACTCTACACTCTATACCCTACACTCTATACCCTACACTCTATACCCTACACTCTATACCATACACCCTATAACCTACACTCTACACTTTACACCCTACACTCTACACTCTGTACCTTACACTCTATACCCTACACTCTACATTCTATACCTTACACTCTATACATTATACCCTATACTCTATACCCTACACTCTACACTCTATACCCTACACTCTATACCCTACAATCTACACTCTATACCCTACACTCTATACACTACACTCTACACTCTATACCCTACACTCTATACTCTACACTCTATACCCTACAATCTAAACCCTACACTCTATACCCTACACTCTATACTATATACCATACACTCTATACCCTACATTCTACACTCTATACCATACACTCTATACCCTACACTCTACACTCTACATCCTACACTCTATACCCTACACTCTATACCATACACCCTACACTCTGTACCATACACTCTATGCCCTACACTCTACACTCTATACCCTACACTCTATACCATACACTCTATACCCTACACTCTACACTCTATACCATACACTCTATACTCTACACTCTATACCATACACTCTATACCCTACACTCTATACCCTACACTCTACACTCTATACCCTACACTCTACCTTACACTCTACACTCTAAACCCTACACTCTACACTCTATACTCTACACTCTACACTCTATACCATACACTCTTTACCATACACTCTATACCCTACACTCTACACTCTATACCCTACACTCTATACCCTACACTCTATACCCTATACCCTACACTCTATACCATACACTCTATACCCTACACTCTAGACTCTATACCCTACATTCTATACCCTACACTCTATACCCTACACTCTACACCCTACAATCTATACCCTACATTCTAAACTCTACACTCTATACCCTACACTCTATACCCTACACTCTACACCCTACACTCTATACCATACACTCTATACCCTACACTCTATACCCTACAATCTACACTCTATACCCTACACTCTATACCCTACACTCTATACCCTACACTCTATACCCTACACTCTACACTCTATACCCTACACTCTATACCATACACTCTATACCCTACACTCTATACCATACACTCTATACCCTACACTCTATACCCTACACTCTATACTCTATACCCTACACTCTATACCCTACACTCTATACCCTACACTCTACACCCTACAATCTATACCCTACACTCTAAACTCTACACTCTATACCCTACACTCTATACCATACACTCTACACTCTATACCCTACACTCTATACCCTACACTCTACACCCTACACTCTATACCATACACTCTATACCCTACACTCTATACCCTACAATCTACAGTCTATACCCTACACTCTATACCCTACACTCTACACTCTATACCCTACACTCTATACTCTACACTCTATACCCTACAATCTAAACCCTACACTCAATACCATACACTCTATACCCTACACCCTACACTCTAAAACATACACACTATACCCTACACTCTACACTCTACACTCTATACCCTACACCGTACACTCTATACCATACACTCTATACCCTACACTCTACATTCTATACCCTACACTCTATACCCTACACTCTACACTCTATACCCTTCACTCTATACCCTACACTCTATACCCTACACTCTACACTCTATACCCTACACTCTATACCCTACACTCTACACTCTATACCCTACACTCTATACCATACACTCTATACCCTACATTCTACACTCTATACCATACACTCTATACCCTACACTCTACACTCTACATCCTACACTCTATACCCTACACTCTATACCATACACCCTACTCTCTGTACCATACACTCTATACCCTACACTCTATACCCTACACTCTATACCATACACTCTATACCCTACACTCTACATTCTATACCCTACACTCTATACCATACACTCTATACCCTACACTCTACATTCTATACCCTACACTCTATACCCTACACTCTACACTCTATACCCTTCACTCTATACCCTACACTCTATACCCTACACTCTACACTTTATACCCTACACTCTATACCCTACACTCTACACTCTATACCCTACACTCTATACCATACACTCTATACCCTACATTCTACACTCTATACCATACACTCTATACCCTACACTCTACACTCTACATCCTACACTCTATACCCCACACTCTATACCATACACCCTACTCTCTGTACCATACACTCTATACCCTACACTCTACACTCTATACCCTACACTCTATACCATACACTCTATACCCTACACTCTACATTCTATACCCTACACTCTATACCATACACTCTATACCCTACACTCTACACTCTATACCCTACACTCTATACCATACACTCTATACCCTACACTCTACATTCTATACCCTACACTCTATACCCTACACTTTACACTCTATACCCTTCACTCTATACCCTACACTCTATACCCTACACTCTACACTCTATACCCTACACTCTATACCCTACACTCTACACTCTATACCCTACACTCTATACTCTACACTCTATACCCTACAATCTAAACCCTACACTCAATACCATACACTCTATACCCTACACTCTACACTCTAAAACATACACTCTATATCCTACACTCTACACTCTATACCCTACACCGTACACTCTATACCATACACTCTATACCCTACACTCTACACTCTATACCCTACACTCTATACCCTACACTCTACACTCTATACCCAACACTCTATACCATACACCCTATAACCTACACTCTACACTTTACACCCTACACTCTACACTCTGTACCTTACACTCTATACCCTACACTCTACATTCTATACCTTACACTCTATACATTATATCCTAAACTCTATACCCTACACTCTACACTCTATACCCTACACTCTATACCCTACAATCTACACTCTATACCCTACACTCTATACACTACACTCTACACTCTATACCCTACACTCTATACTCTACACTCTATACCCTACAATCTAAACCCTACACTCTATACCCTACACTCTATACTCTATACCATACACTCTATACCCTACATTCTACACTCTATACCATACACTCTATACCCTACACTCTACACTCTACATCCTACACTCTATACCCTACACTCTATACCATACACCCTACACTCTGTACCATACACTCTATACCCTACACTCTACACTTTATACCCTACACTCTATACCATACACTCTATACCCTACACTCTACACTCTATACCATACACTCTATACCCTACACTCTATACCATACACTCTATACCCTACACTCTATACCCTACACTCTACACTCTATACCCTACACTCTACTTTACACTCTACACTCTAAACCCTACACTCTACACTCTATACCCTACACTCTACACTCTATACCATACACTCTTTACCATACACTCTATACCCTACACTCTACACTCTATACCCTACACTCTATACCCTATACCCTACACTCTATACCATACACTCTATACCCTACACTCTAGACTCTATACCCTACATTCTATACCCTACACTCTATACCCTACACTCTACACCCTACAATCTATACCCTACATTCTAAACTCTACACTCTATACCCTACACTCTATACCCTACACTCTACACCCTACACTCTATACCATACACTCTATACCCTACACTCTATACCCTACAATCTACACTCTATACCCTACACTCTATACCCTACACTCTATACCCTACACTCTATACCCTACACTCTATACCATACACTCTATACCCTACACTCTATACCATACACTCTATACCCTACACTCTATACCCTACACTCTATACTCTATACCCTACACTCTATACCCTACACTCTATACCCTACACTCTACACCCTACAATCTATACCCTACACTCTAAACTCTACACTCTATACCCTACACTCTATACCATACACTCTACACTCTATACCCTACACTCTATACCCTACACTCTACACCCTACACTCTATACCATACACTCTTTACCCTACACTCTATACCCTACAATCTACACTCTATACCCTACACTCTATACCCTACACTCTACACTCTATACCCTACACTCTATACTCTACACTCTATACCCTACAATCTAAACCCTACACTCAATACCATACACTCTATACCCTACACCCTACACTCTAAAACATACACTCTATACCCTACACTCTACACTCTACACTCTATACCCTACACCGTACACTCTATACCATACACTCTATACCCTACACTCTACATTCTATACCCTACACTCTATACCCTACACTCTACACTCTATACCCTTCACTCTATACCCTACACTCTATACCCTACACTCTACACTCTATACCCTACACTCTATACCCTACACTCTACACTCTATACCCTACACTCTATACCATACACTCTATACCCTACATTCTACACTCTATACCATACACTCTATACCCTACACTCTACACTCTACATCCTACACTCTATACCCTACACTCTATACCATACACCCTACTCTCTGTACCATACACTCTATACCCTACACTCTATACCCTACACTCTATACCATACACTCTATACCCTACACTCTACATTCTATACCCTACACTCTATACCATACACTCTATACCCTACACTCTACATTCTATACCCTACACTCTATACCCTACACTCTACACTCTATACCCTTCACTCTATACCATACACTCTATACCCTACACTCTACACTCTATACCCTACACTCTATACCCTACACTCTACACTCTATACCCTACACTCTATACCATACACTCTATACCCTACATTCTACACTCTATACCATACACTCTATACCCTACACTCTACACTCTACATCCTACACTCTATACCCCACACTCTATACCATACACCCTACTCTCTGTACCATACACTCTATACCCTACACTCTACACTCTATACCCTACACTCTATACCATACACTCTATACCCTACACTCTACATTCTATACCCTACATTCTATACCATACACTCTATACCCTACACTCTATACCCTACACTCTACACTCTATACCCTACACTCTACCATACACTCTACACTCTAAACCCTACACTCTACACTCTATACCCTTCACTCTCTACCCTACACTCTATACCCTACACTCTACTCTATACCCTACACTCTATACCCTACACTCTATACCCTACACTCTACACTCTATACCCTACACTCTATACAATACACTCTATACCCTACACTCTACACTCTATTCCCTACACTTTATACCATACACTCTATACCCTACACCATACACTCTATACCCTACACTCTATACCCTACACTCTATACCCTACACTCTACACTCTATACCCTACACTCTATACCCTACACTCTATGCCCTACACTCTACGCTCTATACCCTACACTATATACCCTACACTCTAAACTCTACACTCTGCACTCTACACTCTATACCATACACTCTATACCCTACACTCTATACCCTACACTCTACACTCTAAACCATACACTTTATACCCTGCACTCTACACTCTATACTCTACACCCTACACTCTATACCCTACACTAAATACCTTACACTCTATACCCTACAGTCTATACCATACACTCTATACCATACACTCTATACCCTACACTCTATACTTCACACTCTACACTCTATACCCTACACTCTACACTCTATACCCTACACTCTATACCCTACACTCTTTACCATACACTCTATACCCTACACTCTACACTCTATACCCTACACTTTACACTCTATACCCTACACTCTATACCCTACACTCTATACCCTACACTCTATACCCTACACTCTACACTCTATACCCTACACTCTATACCATACACTCTATACCCTACACCCTACACTCTATACCATACACTCTATACCCTACACTCTACATTCTATACCCTACACTCTATACCCTACACTCTAAACTCTACACTCTATACCCTACACTCTACACTCTACACCCTACTCTATACCATACACTCTATACCCTACACTCTATACCATACACTCTATACCCTACACTCTACACTCTATACCCTACTCTATACCATACACCCTACACTCTGTACCATACACTCTATACCCTACACTCTACACTCTATACCCTACACTCTATACCATACACTCTATACCCTACACTCTACACTCTATACCATACACTCTATACCCTACACTCTATACCATACACTCTATACCCTACACTCTATACACTACACTCTACACTCTATACCCTACACTCTACACTCTACACCCTACTCTATACCATACACTCTATACCCTACACTCTATACCATACACTCTATACCCTACACTCTACACTCTATACCCTACACTCTATACCATACACTCTATACCCTACACTCTACATTCTATACCCTACACTCTATACCCTACACTTTACACTCTATACCCTCCACTCTATACCCTACACTCTATACCCTACACTCTACACTCTATACCCTACACTCTATACCCTACACTCTACACTCTATACCCTACACTCTATACTCTACACTCTATACCCTACAATCTAAACCCTACACTCAATACCATACACTCTATACCCTACACTCTACACTCTAAAACATACACTCTATACCCTACACTCTACACTCTATACCTACACCGTACACTCTATACCATACACTCTATACCCTACACTCTACACTCTATACCCTACACTCTATACCCTACACTCTATACCCTACACTCTATACCATACACCCTATAACCTACACTCTACACTTTACACCCTACACTCTACACTCTGTACCTTACACTCTATACCCTACACTCTACATTCTATACCTTACACTCTATACATTATACCCTATACTCTATACCCTACACTCTACACTCTATACCCTACACTCTATACCCTACAATCTACACTCTATACCCTACACTCTATACACTACACTCTACACTCTATACCCTACACTCTATACTCTACACTCTATACCCTACAATCTAAACCCTACACTCTATACCCTACACTCTATACTATATACCATACACTCTATACCCTACATTCTACACTCTATACCATACACTCTATACCCTACACTCTACACTCTACATCCTACACTCTATACCCTACACTCTATACCATACACCCTACACTCTGTACCATACACTCTATACCCTACACTCTACACTCTATACCCTACACTCTATACCATACACTCTATACCCTACACTCTACACTCTATACCATACACTCTATACCCTACACTCTATACCATACACTCTATACCCTACACTCTATACCCTACACTCTACACTCTATACCCTACACTCTACCTTACACTCTACACTCTAAACCCTACACTCTACACTCTATACCCTACACTCTACACTCTATACCATACACTCTTTACCATACACTCTATACCCTACACTCTACACTCTATACCCTACACTCTATACCCTACACTCTATACCCTATACCCTACACTCTATACCATACACTCTATACCCTACACTCTAGACTCTATACCCTACATTCTATACCCTACACTCTATACCCTACACTCTACACCCTACAATCTATACCCTACATTCTAAACTCTACACTCTATACCCTACACTCTATACCCTACACTCTACACCATACACTCTATACCATACACTCTATACCCTACACTCTATACCCTACAATCTACACTCTATACCCTACACTCTATACCCTACACTCTATACCCTACACTCTATACCCTACACTCTACACTCTATACCCTACACTCTATACCATACACTCTATACCCTACACTCTATACCATACACTCTATACCCTACACTCTATACCCTACACTCTATACTCTATACCCTACACTCTATACCCTACACTCTATACCCTACACTCTACACCCTACAATCTATACCCTACACTCTAAACTCTACACTATATACCCTACACTCTATACCATACACTCTACACTCTATACCCTACACTCTATACCCTACACTCTACACCCTACACTCTATACCATACACTCTATACCCTACACTCTATACCCTACAATCTACACTCTATACCCTACACTCTATACCCTACACTCTATACCCTACACTCTATACCCTACACTCTACATTCTATACCCTACACTCTATACCCTACACTTTACACTCTATACCCTTCACTCTATACCCTACACTCTATACCCTACACTCTACACTCTATACCCTACACTCTACACTCTATACCCTACACTCTATACTCTACACTCTATACCCTACAATCTAAACCCTACACTCAATACCATACACTCTATACCCTACACTCTACACTCTAAAACATACACTCTATACCCTACACTCTTCACTCTATACCCTACACCGTACACTCTATACCATACACTCTATACCCTACACTCTACACTCTATACCCTACACTCTATACCCTACACTCTATACCCTACACTCTATACCATACACCCTATAACCTACACTCTACACTTTACACCCTACACTCTACACTCTGTACCTTACACTCTATACCCTACACTCTACATTCTATACCTTACACTCTATACATTATACCCTATACTCTATACCCTACACTCTACACTCTATACCCTACACTCTATACCCTACAATCTACACTCTATACCCTACACTCTATACACTACACTCTACACTCTATACCCTACACTCTATACTCTACACTCTATACCCTACAATCTAAACCCTACACTCTATACCCTACACTCTATACTATATACCATACACTCTATACCCTACATTCTACACTCTATACCATACACTCTATACCCTACACTCTACACTCTACATCCTACACTCTATACCCTACACTCGATACCATACACCCTACACTCTGTACCATACACTCTATACCCTACACTCTACACTCTATACCCTACACTCTATACCATACACTCTATACCCTACACTCTACACTCTATACCATACACTCTATACTCTACACTCTATACCATACACTCTATACCCTACACTCTATACCCTACACTCTACACTCTATACCCTACACTCTACCTTACACTCTACACTCTAAACCCTACACTCTACACTCTATACTCTACACTCTACACTCTATACCATACACTCTTTACCATACACTCTATACCCTACACTCTACACTCTATACCCTACACTCTATACCCTACACTCTATACCCTATACCCTACACTCTATACCATACACTCTATACCCTACACTCTAGACTCTATACCCTACATTCTATACCCTACACTCTATACCCTACACTCTACACCCTACAATCTATACCCTACATTCTAAACTCTACACTCTATACCCTACACTCTATACCCTACACTCTACACCCTACACTCTATACCATACACTCTATACCCTACACTCTATACCCTACAATCTACACTCTATACCCTACACTCTATACCCTACACTCTATACCCTACACTCTATACCCTACACTCTACACTCTATACCCTACACTCTATACCATTACACTCTATACCCTACACTCTATACCACACACTACCACAACACTCCAACCCACACTACCAACACTAACCACACTCTATACCCTACACTCTATACCCTACCACTCTACCCACCCCTACACTCCAACCCTACACTCAAACCCACACACTCTACCTACCCCTACACACCTATACCCACACACTCTACACTCACTACCTACACTCTATACCCTACACTCTACACCCTACACTCTATACCATACACTCTATACCCTACACTCTATACCCTACAATCTACACTCTATACCCTACACTCTATACCCTACACTCTACACTCTATACCCTACACTCTATACTCTACACTCTATACCCTACAATCTAAACCCTACACTCAATACCATACACTCTATACCCTACACTCTACACTCTACACTCTATACCCTACACCGTACACTCTATACCATACACTCTATACCCTACACTCTACATTCTATACCCTACACTCTATACCCTACACTCTACACTCTATACCCTTCACTCTATACCCTACACTCTATACCCTACACTCTACACTCTATACCCTACACTCTATACCCTACACTCTACACTCTATACCCTACACTCTATACCATACACTCTATACCCTACATTCTACACTCTATACCATACACTCTATACCCTACACTCTACACTCTACATCCTACACTCTATACCCTACACTCTATACCATACACCCTACTCTCTGTACCATACACTCTATACCCTACACTCTATACCCTACACTCTATACCATACACTCTATACCCTACACTCTACATTCTATACCCTACACTCTATACCATACACTCTATACCCTACACTCTACATTCTATACCCTACACTCTATACCCTACACTCTACACTCTATACCCTTCACTCTATACCCTACACTCTATACCCTACACTCTACACTCTATACCCTACACTCTATACCCTACACTCTACACTCTATACCCTACACTCTATACCATACACTCTATACCCTACATTCTACACTCTATACCATACACTCTATACCCTACACTCTACACTCTACATCCTACACTCTATACCCCACACTCTATACCATACACCCTACTCTCTGTACCATACACTCTATACCCTACACTCTACACTCTATACCCTACACTCTATACCATACACTCTATACCCTACACTCTACATTCTATACCCTACACTCTATACCATACACTCTATACCCTACACTCTACACTCTATACCCTACACTCTATACCATACACTCTATACCCTACACTCTACATTCTATACCCTACACTCTATACCCTACACTTTACACTCTATACCCTTCACTCTATACCCTACACTCTATACCCTACACTCTACACTCTATACCCTACACTCTATACCCTACACTCTACACTCTATACCCTACACTCTATACTCTACACTCTATACCCTACAATCTAAACCCTACACTCAATACCATACACTCTATACCCTACACTCTACACTCTAAAACATACACTCTATAACCTACACTCTACACTCTATACCCTACACCGTACACTCTATACCATACACTCTATACCCTACACTCTACACTCTATACCCTACACTCTATACCCTACACTCTACACTCTATACCCAACACTCTATACCATACACCCTATAACCTACACTCTACACTTTACACCCTACACTCTACACTCTGTACCTTACACTCTATACCCTACACTCTACATTCTATACCTTACACTCTATACATTATACCCTAAACTCTATACCCTACACTCTACACTCTATACCCTACACTCTATACCCTACAATCTACACTCTATACCCTACACTCTATACACTACACTCTACACTCTATACCCTACACTCTATACTCTACACTCTATACCCTACAATCTAAACCCTACACTCTATACCCTACACTCTATACTCTATACCATACACTCTATACCCTACATTCTACACTCTATACCATACACTCTATACCCTACACTCTACACTCTACATCCTACACTCTATACCCTACACTCTATACCATACACCCTACACTCTGTACCATACACTCTATACCCTACACTCTACACTCTATACCCTACACTCTATACCATACACTCTATACCCTACACTCTACACTCTATACCATACACTCTATACCCTACACTCTATACCATACACTCTATACCCTACACTCTATACCCTACACTCTACACTCTATACCCTACACTCTACTTTACACTCTACACTCTAAACCCTACACTCTACACTCTATACCCTACACTCTACACTCTATACCATACACTCTTTACCATACACTCTATACCCTACACTCTACACTCTATACCCTACACTCTATACCCTATACCCTACACTCTATACCATACACTCTATACCCTACACTCTAGACTCTATACCCTACATTCTATACCCTACACTCTATACCCTACACTCTACACCCTACAATCTATACCCTACATTCTAAACTCTACACTCTATACCCTACACTCTATACCCTACACTCTACACCCTACACTCTATACCATACACTCTATACCCTACACTCTATACCCTACAATCTACACTCTATACCCTACACTCTATACCCTACACTCTATGCCCTACACTCTATACCCTACACTCTACACTCTATACCCTACACTCTATACCATACACTCTATACCCTACACTCTATACCATACACTCTATACCCTACACTCTATACCCTACACTCTATACTCTATACCCTACACTCTATACCCTACACTCTATACCCTACACTCTACACCCTACAATCTATACCCTACACTCTAAACTCTACACTCTATACCCTACACTCTATACCATACACTCTACACTCTATACCCTACACTCTATACCCTACACTCTACACCCTACACTCTATACCATACACTCTTTACCCTACACTCTATACCCTACAATCTACACTCTATACCCTACACTCTATACCCTACACTCTACACTCTATACCCTACACTCTATACTCTACACTCTATACCCTACAATCTAAACCCTACACTCAATACCATACACTCTATACCCTACACCGTACACTCTATACCATACACTCTATACCCTACACTCTACATTCTATACCCTACACTCTATACCCTACACTCTACACTCTATACCCTTCACTCTATACCCTACACTCTATACCCTACACTCTACACTCTATACCCTACACTCTATACCCTACACTCTACACTCTATACCCTACACTCTATACCATACACTCTATACCCTACATTCTACACTCTATACCATACACTCTATACCCTACACTCTACACTCTACATCCTACACTCTATACCCTACACTCTATACCATACACCCTACTCTCTGTACCATACACTCTATACCCTACACTCTATACCCTACACTCTATACCATACACTCTATACCCTACACTCTACATTCTATACCCTACACTCTATACCATACACTCTATACCCTACACTCTACATTCTATACCCTACACTCTATACCCTACACTCTACACTCTATACCCTTCACTCTATACCATACACTCTATACCCTACACTCTACACTCTATACCCTACACTCTATACCCTACACTCTACACTCTATACCCTACACTCTATACCATACACTCTATACCCTACACTCTACACTCTACATCCTACACTCTATACCCCACACTCTATACCATACACCCTACTCTCTGTACCATACACTCTATACCCTACACTCTACACTCTATACCCTACACTCTATACCATACACTCTATACCCTACACTCTACATTCTATACCCTACACTCTATACCATACACTCTATACCCTACACTCTATACCCTACACTCTACACTCTATACCCTACACTCTACCATACACTCTACACTCTAAACCCTACACTCTACACTCTATACCCTTCACTCTCTACCCTACACTCTATACCCTACACTCTACTCTATACCCTACACTCTATACCCTACACTCTATACCCTACACTCTACACTCTATACCCTACACTCTATACAATACACTCTATACCCTACACTCTACACTCTATTCCCTACACTTTATACCATACACTCTATACCCTACACCATACACTCTATACCCTACACTCTATACCCTACACTCTATACCCTACACTCTACACTCTATACCCTACACTCTATACCCTACACTCTATGCCCTACACTCTACGCTCTATACCCTACACTATATACCCTACACTCTAAACTCTACACTCTGCACTCTACACTCTATACCATACACTCTATACCCTACACTCTATACCCTACACTCTACACTCTATACCCTACACTCTATGCCATACACCCTATACCCTACACTCTACACTCTATACCCTACACTCTATACCCTACACTATACACCCTACACTCTACACTCTATACCATACACTCTATACCTTACATTCTATACCCTACACTCTACACTCCATATTCTACACTCTCTACCATACACTCTATACCCTACACTCTACACTCTATACCCTACACTCTATACCCTACACTCTATACCCTACACTCTACACTCTATACCCTACACTCTATACCATACACTCTATACCCTACACTCTACACTCTATACCCTACACTGTACACTCTGTACCTTACACTCTATACCCTACACTCTATACCTTACACTCTATACTTTATACACTATACTCTATACCCTACACTCTACACTCTAAACCATACACTCTATACCCTGCACTCTACACTCTATACTCTACACCCTACACTCTATACCCTACACTCTATACCCTACACTCTACACTCTATACCATACACTCTATACCCTACGCTCTACACTCTACACTCTATACCCTACACTCTATACCCTACACTCTACACTCTATACCCTTCACTCTATATTCTACACTCTATACCCTACACTCTATACCCTTCACTCTATACCCTACACTCTACACTCTATACCCTACACTCTATACCATACACTCTATACCCTACACTCTACACTCTATACCATACACTCTATACCCTACACTCTATACCATACACTCTATACCCTACACTCTATACCCTACACTCTACACTCTATACCCTACACTCTACTTTACACTCTACACTCTAAACCCTACACTCTACACTCTATACCCTACACTCTACACTCTATACCATACACTCTTTACCATACACTCTATACCCTACACTCTACACTCTATACCCTACACTCTATACCCTATACCCTACACTCTATACCATACACTCTATACCCTACACTCTAGACTCTATACCCTACAATCTAAACCCTACACTCTATACCCTACACTCTATACTCTATACCATACACTCTATACCCTACATTCTACACTCTATACCATACACTCTATACCCTACACTCTACACTCTATACCCTACACTCTATACCATACACTCTATACCCTACACTCTACATTCTATACCCTACACTCTATACCCTACACTTTACACTCTATACCCTTCACTCTATACCCTACACTCTATACCCTACACTCTACACTCTATACCCTACACTCTATACCCTACACTCTACACTCTATACCCTACACTCTATACTCTACACTCTATACCCTACAATCTAAACCCTACACTCAATACCATACACTCTATACCCTACACTCTACACTCTAAAACATACACTCTATAACCTACACTCTACACTCTATACCCTACACCGTACACTCTATACCATACACTCTATACCCTACACTCTACACTCTATACCCTACACTCTATACCCTACACTCTACACTCTATACCCAACACTCTATACCATACACCCTATAACCTACACTCTACACTTTACACCCTACACTCTACACTCTGTACCTTACACTCTATACCCTACACTCTACATTCTATACCTTACACTCTATACATTATACCCTAAACTCTATACCCTACACTCTACACTCTATACCCTACACTCTATACCCTACAATCTACACTCTATACCCTACACTCTATACACTACACTCTACACTCTATACCCTACACTCTATACTCTACACTCTATACCCTACAATCTAAACCCTACACTCTATACCCTACACTCTATACTCTATACCATACACTCTATACCCTACATTCTACACTCTATACCATACACTCTATACCCTACACTCTACACTCTACATCCTACACTCTATACCCTACACTCTATACCATACACCCTACACTCTGTACCATACACTCTATACCCTACACTCTACACTCTATACCCTACACTCTATACCATACACTCTATACCCTACACTCTACACTCTATACCATACACTCTATACCCTACACTCTATACCATACACTCTATACCCTACACTCTATACCCTACACTCTACACTCTATACCCTACACTCTACTTTACACTCTACACTCTAAACCCTACACTCTACACTCTATACCCTACACTCTACACTCTATACCATACACTCTTTACCATACACTCTATACCCTACACTCTACACTCTATACCCTACACTCTATACCCTATACCCTACACTCTATACCATACACTCTATACCCTACACTCTAGACTCTATACCCTACATTCTATACCCTACACTCTATACCCTACACTCTACACCCTACAATCTATACCCTACATTCTAAACTCTACACTCTATACCCTACACTCTATACCCTACACTCTACACCCTACACTCTATACCATACACTCTATACCCTACACTCTATACCCTACAATCTACACTCTATACCCTACACTCTATACCCTACACTCTATGCCCTACACTCTATACCCTACACTCTACACTCTATACCCTACACTCTATACCATACACTCTATACCCTACACTCTATACCATACACTCTATACCCTACACTCTATACCCTACACTCTATACTCTATACCCTACACTCTATACCCTACACTCTATACCCTACACTCTACACCCTACAATCTATACCCTACACTCTAAACTCTACACTCTATACCCTACACTCTATACCATACACTCTACACTCTATACCCTACACTCTATACCCTACACTCTACACCCTACACTCTATACCATACACTCTTTACCCTACACTCTATACCCTACAATCTACACTCTATACCCTACACTCTATACCCTACACTCTACACTCTATACCCTACACTCTATACTCTACACTCTATACCCTACAATCTAAACCCTACACTCAATACCATACACTCTATACCCTACACCCTACACTCTAAAACATACACTCTATACCCTACACTCTACACTCTATACCCTACACCGTACACTCTATACCATACACTCTATACCCTACACTCTACATTCTATACCCTACACTCTATACCCTACACTCTACACTCTATACCCTTCACTCTATACCCTACACTCTATACCCTACACTCTACACTCTATACCCTACACTCTATACCCTACACTCTACACTCTATACCCTACACTCTATACCATACACTCTATACCCTACATTCTACACTCTATACCATACACTCTATACCCTACACTCTACACTCTACATCCTACACTCTATACCCTACACTCTATACCATACACCCTACTCTCTGTACCATACACTCTATACCCTACACTCTATACCCTACACTCTATACCATACACTCTATACCCTACACTCTACATTCTATACCCTACACTCTATACCATACACTCTATACCCTACACTCTACATTCTATACCCTACACTCTATACCCTACACTCTACACTCTATACCCTTCACTCTATACCATACACTCTATACCCTACACTCTACACTCTATACCCTACACTCTATACCCTACACTCTACACTCTATACCCTACACTCTATACCATACACTCTATACCCTATACCATACACTCTATACCCTACACTCTACACTCTACATCCTACACTCTATACCCCACACTCTATACCATACACCCTACTCTCTGTACCATACACTCTATACCCTACACTCTACACTCTATACCCTACACTCTATACCATACACTCTATACCCTACACTCTACATTCTATACCCTACACTCTATACCATACACTCTATACCCTACACTCTATACCCTACACTCTACACTCTATACCCTACACTCTAACATACACTCTACACTCTAAACCCTACACTCTACACTCTATACCCTTCACTCTCTACCCTACACTCTATACCCTACACTCTACTCTATACCCTACACTCTATACCCTACACTCTATACCCTACACTCTACACTCTATACCCTACACTCTATACAATACACTCTATACCCTACACTCTACACTCTATTCCCTACACTTTATACCATACACTCTATACCCTACACCATACACTCTATACCCTACACTCTATACCCTACACTCTATACCCTACACTCTACACTCTATACCCTACACTCTATACCCTACACTCTATGCCCTACACTCTACGCTCTATACCCTACACTATATACCCTACACTCTAAACTCTACACTCTGCACTCTACACTCTATACCATACACTCTATACCCTACACTCTATACCCTACACTCTACACTCTATACCCTACACTCTATGCCATACACCCTATACCCTACACTCTACACTCTATACCCTACACTCTATACCCTACACTATACACCCTACACTCTACACTCTATACCATACACTCTATACCTTACATTCTATACCCTACACTCTACACTCCATATTCTACACTCTCTACCATACACTCTATACCCTACACTCTACACTCTATACCCTACACTCTATACCCTACACTCTATACCCTACACTCTACACTCTATACCCTACACTCTATACCATACACTCTATACCCTACACTCTACACTCTATACCCTACACTGTACACTCTGTACCTTACACTCTATACCCTACACTCTATACCTTACACTCTATACTTTATACACTATACTCTATACCCTACACTCTACACTCTAAACCATACACTCTATACCCTGCACTCTACACTCTATACTCTACACCCTACACTCTATACCCTACACTCTATACCCTACACTCTACACTCTATACCATACACTCTATACCCTACGCTCTACACTCTACACTCTATACCCTACACTCTATACCCTACACTCTACACTCTATACCCTTCACTCTATATTCTACACTCTATACCCTACACTCTATACCCTTCACTCTATACCCTACACTCTACACTCTATACCCTACACTCTATACCATACACTCTATACCCTACACTCTACACTCTATACCATACACTCTATACCCTACACTCTATACCATACACTCTATACCCTACACTCTATACCCTACACTCTACACTCTATACCCTACACTCTACTTTACACTCTACACTCTAAACCCTACACTCTACACTCTATACCCTACACTCTACACTCTATACCATACACTCTTTACCATACACTCTATACCCTACACTCTACACTCTATACCCTACACTCTATACCCTATACCCTACACTCTATACCATACACTCTATACCCTACACTCTAGACTCTATACCCTACATTCTATACCCTACACTCTATACCCTACACTCTACACCCTACAATCTATACCCTACATTCTAAACTCTACACTCTATACCCTACACTCTATACCCTACACTCTACACCCTACACTCTATACCATACACTCTATACCCTACACTCTATACCCTACAATCTACACTCTATACCCTACACTCTATACCCTACACTCTATACCCTACACTCTATACCCTACACTCTACACTCTATACCCTACACTCTATACCATACACTCTATACCCTACACTCTATACCATACACTCTATACCCTACACTCTATACCCTACACTCTATACTCTATACCCTACACTCTATACCCTACACTCTATACCCTACACTCTACACCCTACAATCTATACCCTACACTCTAAACTCTACACTCTATACCCTACACTCTATACCATACACTCTACACTCTATACCCTACACTCTATACCCTACACTCTACACCCTACACTCTATACCATACACTCTTTACCCTACACTCTATACCCTACAATCTACACTCTATACCCTACACTCTATACCCTACACTCTACACTCTATACCCTACACTCTATACTCTACACTCTATACCCTACAATCTAAACCCTACACTCAATACCATACACTCTATACCCTACACCCTACACTCTAAAACATACACTCTATACCCTACACTCTACACTCTACACTCTATACCCTACACCGTACACTCTATACCATACACTCTATACCCTACACTCTACATTCTATACCCTACACTCTATACCCTACACTCTACACTCTATACCCTTCACTCTATACCCTACACTCTATACCCTACACTCTACACTCTATACCCTACACTCTATACCCTACACTCTACACTCTATACCCTACACTCTATACCATACACTCTATACCCTACATTCTACACTCTATACCATACACTCTATACCCTACACTCTACACTCTACATCCTACACTCTATACCCTACACTCTATACCATACACCCTACTCTCTGTACCATACACTCTATACCCTACACTCTATACCCTACACTCTATACCATACACTCTATACCCTACACTCTACATTCTATACCCTACACTCTATACCATACACTCTATACCCTACACTCTACATTCTATACCCTACACTCTATACCCTACACTCTACACTCTATACCCTTCACTCTATACCATACACTCTATACCCTACACTCTACACTCTATACCCTACACTCTATACCCTACACTCTACACTCTATACCCTACACTCTATACCATACACTCTATACCCTACATTCTACACTCTATACCATACACTCTATACCCTACACTCTACACTCTACATCCTACACTCTATACCCCACACTCTATACCATACACCCTACTCTCTGTACCATACACTCTATACCCTACACTCTACACTCTATACCCTACACTCTATACCATACACTCTATACCCTACACTCTACATTCTATACCCTACACTCTATACCATACACTCTATACCCTACACTCTATACCCTACACTCTACACTCTATACCCTACACTCTACCATACACTCTACACTCTAAACCCTACACTCTACACTCTATACCCTTCACTCTCTACCCTACACTCTATACCCTACACTCTACTCTATACCCTACACTCTATACCCTACACTCTATACCCTACACTCTACACTCTATACCCTACACTCTATACAATACACTCTATACCCTACACTCTACACTCTATTCCCTACACTTTATACCATACACTCTATACCCTACACCATACACTCTATACCCTACACTCTATACCCTACACTCTATACCCTACACTCTACACTCTATACCCTACACTCTATACCCTACACTCTATGCCCTACACTCTACGCTCTATACCCTACACTATATACCCTACACTCTAAACTCTACACTCTGCACTCTACACTCTATACCATACACTCTATACCCTACACTCTATACCCTACACTCTACACTCTATACCCTACACTCTATACCATACACCCTATACCCTACACTCTACACTCTATACCCTACACTCTATACCCTACACTATACACCCTACACTCTACACTCTATACCATACACTCTATACCTTACATTCTATACCCTACACTCTACACTCCATATTCTACACTCTCTACCATACACTCTATACCCTACACTCTACACTCTATACCCTACACTCTATACCCTACACTCTATACCCTACACTCTACACTCTATACCCTACACTCTATACCATACACTCTATACCCTACACTCTACACTCTATACCCTACACTGTACACTCTGTACCTTACACTCTATACCCTACACTCTATACCTTACACTCTATACTTTATACACTATACTCTATACCCTACACTCTACACTCTAAACCATACACTCTATACCCTGCACTCTACACTCTATACTCTACACCCTACACTCTATACCCTACACTCTATACCCTACACTCTACACTCTATACCATACACTCTATACCCTACGCTCTACACTCTACACTCTATACCCTACACTCTATACCCTACACTCTACACTCTATACCCTTCACTCTATATTCTACACTCTATACCCTACACTCTATACCCTTCACTCTATACCCTACACTCTACACTCTATACCCTACACTCTATACCATACACTCTATACCCTACACTCTACACTCTATACCATACACTCTATACCCTACATTCTACACTTTATACCATACACTCTATACCCTACACTCTATACCCTACACTCTAAACTTTATACCCTACACTCTATACCATACACCCTATAACCTACACTCTACACTTTACACCATACACTCTATACCCTACACTCTACACTCTATACCCTACACTCTACACTCTGTACCTTACACTCTATACCCTATACTCTATACCATACATTCTACACTCTATACCATACACTCTATACCGTACACTCTACACTCTATACCCTACACTCTATAACATACACTCTATACCCTACACTCTACACTCTATACCCTACACTCTATACCATACACCCTATACCCTACACTCTACACTCTATACCCTACACTCTATACCCTACACTATACACCCTACACTCTAAACCCTACACTCTACACTCTATACCCTACACTCTCTACCCTACACTCTATACCCTACACTCTATACCCTGCACTTTATACCCTACACTCTATACCCTATACTCTACACTCTATACCCTACACTCTATACCATACACTCTATACCCTACACTCTACACTCTGTTCCCTACACTCTATACCCTACACCATACACTCAATACCCTACACACTACACCCTACACTCTATACCCTGCACTCTACGCCCTACACTCTATACCCTACACTCTATACCCTACACTCTATACCCTGCACTCTACACCCTACACTCTATACCCTACACTCTATGCCCTACACTCTACACTCTATACCCTACACTATATACCCTACACTCTAAACTCTACACTCTGCACTCTACACTCTATACCATACACTCTATACCCTACACTCTATACCCTACACTCTAAACTTTATACCCTACACTCTATACCATACACCCTATAACCTACACTCTACACTTTACACCCTACACTCTACACCATACACTCTATACCCTACACTCTACACTCTATACCCTACACTCTACACTCTGTACCTTACACTCTATACCCTACACTCTACACTCTATACCTTACACTCTATACTTTATACCCTATACTCTATACCCTACACTCTACACTCTAAACCATACACTCTATACCCTGCACTCTACACTCTATACTCTACACCCTACACTCTATACCCTACACTCTATACCCTACACTCTACACCCTACACTCTATACCCTACACCCTACACTCTAAACCATACACTCTATACCCTGCACTCTACACTCTATACTCTACACCCTACACTCTATACCCTACACTCTATACCCTACACTCTGCACCCTACACTCTACACTCTATACCCTACACTCTATAACCTACACTCTATACCCTACACTCTACACTCTATACCCTACACTCTATACCCTACACTCTATACCCTACACTCTATACCCTGCACTCTACACCCTACACTCTATACCCTACACTCTATGCCCTACACTCTACACTCTATACCCTACACTATATACCCTACACTCTAAACTCTACACTCTGCACTCTACACTCTATACCATACACTCTATACCCTACACTCTATACCCTACACTCTAAACTTTATACCCTACACTCTATACCATACACCCTATAACCTACACTCTACACTTTACACCCTACACTCTACACCATACACTCTATACCCTACACTCTACACTCTATACCCTACACTCTACACTCTGTACCTTACACTCTATACCCTACACTCTACACTCTATACCTTACACTCTATACTTTATACCCTATACTCTATACCCTACACTCTACACTCTAAACCATACACTCTATACCCTGCACTCTACACTCTATACTTTACACTCTATACCCTACACTATACACTCTATGTTCTACACTCTATACCCTACACTCTACACTCTATGCTTTACACTCTATACCATACACTCTACACTCTAAACCATACACTCTATACCATACACTCTACACTCTAAACCATACACTCTATACCCTGCACTCTACACTCTATACTCTACACCCTACACTCTATACCCTACACTCTATACCATACACTCTACACCCTACACTCTATACCCTACACTCTAAACCATACACTCTATACCCTGCACTCTACACTCTATACTCTACACCCTACACTCTATACCCTACACTCTATACCCTACACTCTACACCCTACACTCTACACTCTATACCATACACTCTATACCCTACACTCTATAACCTACACTCTATACCCTACACTCTATACCCTACATTCTATACCCTACACTC
Source organism: Ranitomeya imitator (assembly GCF_032444005.1). Lineage (NCBI taxonomy): Eukaryota > Metazoa > Chordata > Amphibia > Anura > Dendrobatidae > Ranitomeya > Ranitomeya imitator. The sequence goes on from NW_027194462.1 coordinate 240,957, forward strand.
TACCCTCTATACCCTACACTCTATACCCTACACTCTAAACTCTACACTCTATACCCTACACTCTACACTCTACACCCTACTCTGTACCATACACTCTATACTCTACACTCTATACCATACACTTTATACCCTACACCGTACACTCTATACCCTACACTCTATACCCTACACTCTACACTCTGTACCTTACACTCTATACCCTACACTCTATACCTTACACTCTATACTTTATACACTATACTCTATACCGTACACTCTACACTCTAAACCATACACTCTATACCCTGCAATCTACACTCTTTACTCTACACCCTACACTCTATACCCTACACTCTATACTCTATACCATACACTCTATACCCTACACTCTACACTCTACACTCTATACCCTACACTCTATACCCTACACTCTACACTCTATACCCTTCACTCTATACCCTACACTCTATACCCTACACTCTACACTCTATACCATACACTCTACCTTACACTCTACACTCTAAACCCTACACTCTACACTCTATACCCTACACTCTCTACCCTACACTCTATACCCTACACTCTACGGACGGACGGACGGACTACACCTCAACAAACCTGGGAAACACACATTCGCCAGAAGACTCGCTACACTCATCAGGAGGGCGTTAAACTAGAAGAAGAGGGGACGGGAAGAAAAACATTAGACTCGAACAAAGACGACCCAGGAAAACATACTCAGAAGGGAGGTAAGAACATTTCTAAAACAATCCACAGTGAGGAGATTGGAACAAAACAAAATCCTCTAAACTGCATGCTCGCAAACGCCAGAAGCCTGACAAACAAGATGGAAGAACTAGAAGCAGAAATATCTACAGGTAACTTTGACATAGTGGGAATAACCGAGACATGGTTAGATGAAAGCTATGACTGGGCAGTTAACTTACAGGGTTACAGTCTGTTTAGAAAGGATCGTAAAAATCGGAGAGGAGGAGGGGTTTGTCTCTATGTAAAGTCTTGTCTAAAATCCACTTTAAGGGAGGATATTAGCGAAGGGAATGAGGATGTCGAGTCCATATGGGTTGAAATTCATGGAGGGAAAAATGGTAACAAAATTCTCATTGGGGTCTGTTACAAACCCCCAAATATAACAGAAAGCATGGAAAGTCTACTTCTAAAGCAGATAGATGAAGCTGCAACCCATAATGAGGTCCTGGTTATGGGGGACTTTAACTACCCGGATATTAACTGGGAAACAGAAACCTGTGAAACCCATAAAGGCAACAGGTTTCTGCTAATAACCAAGAAAAATTATCTTTCACAATTGGTGCAGAATCCAACCAGAGAAGCAGCACTTTTAGACCTAATACTATCTAATAGACCTGACAGAATAACAAATCTGCAGGTGGTTGGGCATTTAGGAAATAGCGACCACAATATTGTGCAGTTTCACCTGTCTTTCACTAGGGGGACTTGTCAGGGAGTCACAAAAACATTGAACTTTAGGAAGGCAAAGTTTGAACAGCTTAGAGATGCCCTTAATCTGGTAGACTGGGACAATATCCTCAGAAATGAGAATACAGATAATAAATGGGAAATATTTAAGAACATCCTAAATAGGCAGTGTAAGCGGTTTATACCTTGTGGGAATAAAAGGACTAGAAATAGGAAAAACCCAATGTGGCTAAACAAAGAACTAAGACAGGCAATTAACAGTAAAAAGAAAGCATTTGCACTACTAAAGCAGGATGGCACCATTGAAGCTCTAAAAAACTATAGGGAGAAAAATACTTTATCTAAAAAACTAATTAAAGCTGCCAAAAAGGAAACAGAGAAGCACATTGCTAAGGAGAGTAAAACTAATCCCAAACTGTTCTTCAACTATATCAATAGTAAAAGAATAAAAACTGAAAATGTAGGCCCCTTAAAAAATAGTGAGGAAAGAATGGTTGTAGATGACGAGGAAAAAGCTAACATATTAAACACCTTCTTCTCCACGGTATTCACGGTGGAAAATGAAATGCTAGGTGAAATCCCAAGAAACAATGAAAACCCTATATTAAGGGTCACCAATCTAACCCAAGAAGAGGTGCGAAACCGGCTAAATAAGATTAAAATAGATAAATCTCCGGGTCCGGATGGCATACACCCACGAGTACTAAGAGAACTAAGTAATGTAATAGATAAACCATTATTTCTTATTTTTAGGGACTCTATAGCGACAGGGTCTGTTCCGCAAGACTGGCGCATAGCAAATGTGGTGCCAATATTCAAAAAGGGCTCTAAAAGTGAACCTGGAAATTATAGGCCAGTAAGTCTAACCTCTATTGTTGGTAAAATATTTGAAGGGTTTCTGAGGGATGTTATTCTGGATTATCTCAATGAGAATAACTGTTTAACTCCATATCAGCATGGGTTTATGAGAAATCGCTCCTGTCAAACCAATCTAATCAGTTTTTATGAAGAGGTAAGCTATAGACTGGACCAAGGTGAGTCATTGGACGTGGTATATCTCGATTTTTCCAAAGCGTTTGATACCGTGCCGCACAAGAGGTTGGTACACAAAATGAGAATGCTTGGTCTGGGGGAAAATGTGTGTAAATGGGTTAGTAACTGGCTTAGTGATAGAAAGCAGAGGGTGGTTATAAATGGTATAGTCTCTAACTGGGTCGCTGTGACCAGTGGGGTACCGCAGGGGTCAGTATTGGGACCTGTTCTCTTCAACATATTCATTAATGATCTGGTAGAAGGTTTACACAGTAAAATATCGATATTTGCAGATGATACAAAACTATGTAAAGCAGTTAATACAAGAGAAGATAGTATTCTGCTACAGATGGATCTGGATAAGTTGGAAACTTGGGCTGAAAGGTGGCAGATGAGGTTTAACAATGATAAATGTAAGGTTATACACATGGGAAGAGGGAATCAATATCACCATTACACACTGAACGGGAAACCACTGGGTAAATCTGACAGGGAGAAGGACTTGGGGATCCTAGTTAATGATAAACTTACCTGGAGCAGCCAGTGCCAGGCAGCAGCTGCCAAGGCAAACAGGATCATGGGGTGCATTAAAAGAGGTCTGGATACACATGATGAGAGCATTATACTGCCTCTGTACAAATCCCTAGTTAGACCGAACATGGAGTACTGTGTCCAGTTTTGGGCACCGGTGCTCAGGAAGGATATAATGGAACTAGAGAGAGTACAAAGGAGGGCAACAAAATTAATAAAGGGGATGGGAGAACTACAATACCCAGATAGATTAGCGAAATTAGGATTATTTAGTCTAGAAAAAAGACGACTGAGGGGCGATCTAATAACCATGTATAAGTATATAAGGGGACAATACAAATATCTCGCTGAGGATCTGTTTATACCAAGGAAGGTGACGGGCACAAGGGGGCATTCTTTGCGTCTGGAGGAGAGAAGGTTTTTCCACCAACATAGAAGAGGATTCTTTACTGTTAGGGCAGTGAGAATCTGGAATTGCTTGCCTGAGGAGGTGGTGATGGCGAACTCAGTCGAGGGGTTCAAGAGAGGCCTGGATGTCTTCCTGGAGCAGAACAATATTGTATCATACAATTATTAGGTTCTGTAGAAGGACGTAGATCTGGGTATTTATTATGATGGAATATAGGCTGAACTGGATGGACAAATGTCTTTTTTCGGCCTTACTAACTATGTTACTATGTTACTATGTTATGTTACTCTATACCCTACACTCTATACCCTACACTCTATACCCTACACTCTACACTCTATACCCTGCACTCTATACAATACACTCTATACCCTACACTCTACACTCTATTCCCTACACTCTATACCATACACTCTATACCCTACACCATACACTCTATACCCTACACTCTATACCCTACACCCTACACTCTACACTCTATACCCTACACTCTATACCCTACACTCTATGCCCTACACTCTACACTCTATACCCTACACTATATACCCTACACTCTAAACTCTACACTCTGCACTCTACACTCTATACCATACACTCTATACCCTACACTCTATACCCTACACTCTACACTCTATACCCTACACTCTATACCATGCACCCTATAACCTACACTCTACACTTTACACCCTACACTCTATACCATACACTCTATACCCTACACTCTACACTCTATACCCTACACTCTACACTCTGTACCTTACACTCTATACCCTACACTCTACATTCTATACCTTACACTCTATACTTTATACCCTATACTCTATACCCTACACTCTACACTCTAAACCATACACTCTATACCCTGCACTCTACACTCTATACTCTACACCCTACACTCTATACCCTACACTCTATACCCTACACTCTACACCCTACACTCTATACCCTACACTCTAAACCATACACTCTATACCCTGCACTCTACACTCTATACTCTACACCCTACACTCTATACCCTACACTCTATACCCTACACTCTACACCCTACACTCTACACTCTATACCATACACTCTATACCCTACACTCTATAACCTACACTCTATACCCTGCACTCTACACTCTATACCCTACACTCTATACCCTACACTCTATACTTTACACTCTATACTCTATACCATACACTCTATACCCTACACTCTACACTCTACACTCTATACCCTACACTCTATACCCTACACTCTACACTCTATACCCTTCACTCTATACCATACACTCTATACCCTACACTCTACACTCTATACCCTACACTCTATACCATACACTCTATACCCTACACTCTACACTCTATACCCTACACTCTACACTCTGTACCTTACACTCTATACCCTACACTCTATACCTTACACTCTATACTTTATACACTATACTCTATACCCTACACTCTACACTCTAAACCATACACTCTATACCCTGCACTCTACACTCTATACTCTACACCCTACACTCTATACCCTACACTCTATATTCTATACCATACACTCTATACCCTACACTCTAAACCATACACTCTATACCCTGCACACTACACTCTATACTCTACACCCTACACTCTATACCCTACACTCTATACCCTACACTCTACACCCTACACTCTACACTCTATACCATACACTCTATACCCTACACTCTATAACCTACACTCTATACCCTGCACTCTACACTCTATACCCTACACTCTATACCCTACACTCTATACCCTACACTCTACACCCTGCACTCTACACCCTACACTCTATACCCTACACTCTATACACTACACTCTACACTTTATACCCTACACTCTATACCATACACTCTATACCCTACACTCTATACCCTACACTCTACACTTTATACCATACACTCTATACCATACACTCTATACCCTACACTCTACACTCTATACCCTACAATCTATACCATACACTCTATACCCTACACTCTACACTCTATACCCTGCACTCTATACCCTACACTCTATACCCTACACTCTACACTCTATACCCTACACTCTATACCATACACTCTATACCCTACACTCTACACTCTATTCCCTACACTCTATACCATACACTCTATACCCTACACCATACACTCTATACCCTACACTCTATACCCTACACTCTATACCCTGCACTCTACACCCTACACTCTATACCCTACACTCTATGCCCTACACTCTATACCCTACACTCTACACTCTATACCATACACTCTACCATACACTCTACACTCTAAACCCTACACTCTACACTCTATACCCTACACTCTCTACCCTACAGTCTATACCCTACACTCTACTCTATACCCTACACTCTATACCCTACACTCTATACCCTACACTCTACACTCTATACCCTACACTCTATCAAATACACTCTATACCCTACACTCTACACTCTATTCCCTACACTCTATACCATACACTCTATACCCTACACCATACACTCTATACCCTACACTCTATACCCTACACCCTACACTCTACACTCTATACCCTACACTCTACACCCTACACTCTATGCCCTACACTCTACACTCTATACTCTACACTATATACCCTACACTCTAAACTCTACACCCTGCACTCTACACTCTATACCATACACTCTATACCCTACACTCTATACCCTACACTCTACACTCTATACCCTACACTCTATACCATACACCCTATAACCTACACTCTACACTTTACACCCTACACTCTATACCCTACACTCTACACTCTATACCATACACTCTATACCCTACACTCTACACTCTATACCCTACACTCTGTACCTTACACTCTATACCCTACACTCTACATTCTACACCTTACACTCTATACTTTATACCCTATACTCTATACCCTACACTCTACACTCTAAACCATACACTCTATACCCTGCACTCTACACTCTATACTCTACACCCTACACTCTATACCCTACACTCTATACCCTACACTCTACACCCTACACTCTATACCCTACACTCTAAACCATACACTCTATACCCTGCACTCTACACTCTATACTCTACACCCTACACTCTATACCCTACACTCTACACCCTACACTCTACACTCTATACCATACACTCTATACCCTACACTCTATAACCTACACTCTATACCCTACACTCTACACTCTATACCCTACACTCTATACCCTACACTCTATACTTTACACTCTATACTCTATACCATACACTCTATACCCTACACTCTACACTCTATACCCTACACTCTATACCCTACACTCTACACTCTATACCCTACACTCTATACCATACACTCTATACCCTACACTCTATACACTACACTCTACACTCTGTACCTTACACTCTATACCCTACACTCTATACCTTACACTCTATACTTTATACACTATACTCTATACCCTACACTCTACACTCTAAACCATACACTCTATACCCTGCACTCTACACTCTATACTCTACACCCTACACTCTACACTCTATACCCTACACTCTATACCCTACGCTCTACACTCTATACCATACACTCTATACCCTACACTCTACACTCTACAATCTATACCCTACACTCTATACCCTACACTCTATACCCTACACTCTACACTCTATACCCTACACTCTATACCATACACCCTATACCCTACACTCTACACTCTATACCCTACACTCTATACCCTACACTCTACACCCTACACTCTACACTCTATACCATACACTCTATACCTTACACTCTATACCCTACACTCTACACTCTATATTCTACACTCTCTACCATACACTCTATACCCTACACTCTACACTCCATACCCTACACGCTACACTCTATACCCTACACTCTATACCCTACACTCTACACTCTATACCCTACACTCTATACCATACACTCTATACCCTACACTCTACACTCTATACCCTACACTCTACACACTAAACCATACACTCTATACCCTGCACTCTACACTCTATACTCTACACCCTACACTCTACACTCTATACCCTACACTCTATACCCTACACTCTACACTCTATACCCTACACTCTATACCCTACACTCTACACTCTATACCATACACTCTATACCCTACACTCTACACTCTACAATCTATACCCTACACTCTATACCCTACACTCTACACTCTATACCCTTCACTCTATATTCTACACTCTATACCCTACACTCTATACCCTACACTCTATACCCTACACTCTATACCATACACTCTATACCATGCACTCTATACCCTACACTCTACACTCTATACCATACACTCTATACCCTACATTCTACACTTTATACCATACACTCTATACCCTACACTCTACACTCTACACCCTACACCCTACACTCTATACCATACACCCTACACTCTATACCATACACTCTATACCGTACACTCTACACTCTATACCCTACACTCTATACCATACACTCTATACCCTACACTCTACACTCTATAACCTACACTCTATACCCTACACTCTATACCATACACTCTATACCCTACACTCTATACCCAACACTCTACACTCTATACCCTACACTCTATACCTTACACTCTACACTCTAAACCCTACACTCTACACTCTATACCCTACACTCTCTACCCTACACTCTATACCCTACACTCTACACTCTATACCCTGCACTCTATACCCTACACTCTATACCATACACTCTATACCCTACACTCTACACTCTATTCCCTACACTCTATACCATACACTCTATACCCTACACCATACACTCTATACCCTACACTCTACACCCTACACTCTATACCCTGCACTCTACACCCTACACTCTATACCCTACACTCTATACCCTACACTCTATACCCTGCACTCTACACCCTACACTCTATACCCTACACTCTATGCCCTACACTCTACACTCTATACCCTACACTATATACCCTACACTCTAAACTCTACACTCTGCACTCTACACTCTATACCATACACTCTATACCCTACACTCTATACCCTACACTCTAAACTTTATACCCTACACTCTATACCATACACCCTATAACCTACACTCTACACTTTACACCCTACACTCTACACCATACACTCTATACCCTACACTCTACACTCTATACCCTACACTCTACACTCTGTACCTTACACTCTATACCCTACACTCTACACTCTATACTCTACACCCTACACTCTATACCCTACACTCTACACTCTAAACCATACACTCTATACCCTGCACTCTACACTCTATACTCTACACCCTACACTCTATACCCTACACTCTATACCCTACACTCTACACCCTACACTCTATACCCTACACCCTACACTCTAAACCATACACTCTATACCCTGCACTCTACACTCTATACTCTACACCCTACACTCTATACCCTACACTCTATACCCTACACTCTACACCCTACACTCTACACTCTATACCCTACACTCTATAACCTACACTCTATACCCTACACTCTACACTCTATACCCTACACTCTATACCCTACACTCTATACTTTACACTCTATACCCTACACTCTACACTCTATGCCCTACACTCTATACCCTACACTCTACACTCTATGCACTACACTCTATACCATACACTCTACACTCTAAACCATACACTCTATACCATACACTCTACACTCTAAACCATACACTCTATACCCTGCACTCTACACTCTATACTCTACACCCTACACTCTATACCCTACACTCTATACCCTACACTCTACACCCTACACTCTATACCCTACACTCTAAACCATACACTCTATACCCTGCACTCTACACTCTATACTCTACACCCTACACTCTATACCCTACACTCTATACCCTACACTCTACACCCTACACTCTACACTCTATACCATACACTCTATACCCTACACTCTATAACCTACACTCTATACCCTACACTCTATACCCTACATTCTATACCCTACACTCTACCCTCTATACCCTACACTCTATACCCTACACTCTAAACTCTACACTCTATAACCTACACTCTACACTCTACACCCTACTCTATACCATACACTCTATACCCTACACTCTATACCATACACTCTATACCCTACACCGTACACTCTATACCCTACACTCTATACCCTACACTCTACACTCTGTACCTTACACTCTATACCCTACACTCTATACCTTACACTCTATACTTTATACACTATACTCTATACCGTACACTCTACACTCTAAACCATACACTCTATACCCTGCAATCTACACTCTTTAATCTACACCCTACACTCTATACCCTACACTCTATACTCTATACCATACACTCTATACCCTACACTCTACACTCTACACTCTATACCCTACACTCTATACCCTACACTCTACACTCTATACCCTTCACTCTATACCCTACACTCTATACCCTACACTCTACACTCTATACCATACACTCTACCTTACACTCTACACTCTAAACCCTACACTCTACACTCTATACCCTACACTCTCTACCCTACACTCTATACCCTACACTCTACTCTATACCCTACACTCTATACAATACACTCTATACCCTACACTCTACACTCTATTCCCTACACTCTATACCATACACTCTATACCCTACACCATACACTCTATACCCTACACTCTATACCCTACACCCTACAATCTACACTCTATACCCTACACTCTATACCCTACACTCTATGCCCTACACTCTACACTCTATACCCTACACTATATACCCTACACTCTAAACTCTACACTCTGCACTCTACACTCTATACCATACACTCTATACCCTACACTCTATACCCTACACTCTACACTCTATACCCTACACTCTATACCATGCACCCTATAACCTACACTCTACACTTTACACCCTACACTCTATACCATACACTCTATACCCTACACTCTACACTCTATACCCTACACTCTACATTCTATACCTTACACTCTATACTTTATACCCTATACTCTATACCCTACACTCTACACTCTAAACCATACACTCTATACCCTGCACTCTACACTCTATACTCTACACCCTACACTCTATACCCTACACTCTATACCCTACACTCTACACCCTACACTCTATAACCTACACTCTAAACCATACACTCTATACCCTGCACTCTACACTCTATACTCTACACCCTACACTCTATACCCTACACTCTATACCCTACACTCTACACCCTACACTCTTCACTCTATACCATACACTCTATACCCTACACTCTATAACCTACACTCTATACCCTGCACTCCACACTCTATACCCTACACTCTATACCCTACACTCTATACTTTACACTCTATACTCTATACCATACACTCTATACCCTACACTCTACACTCTACACTCTATACCCTACACTCTATACCCTACACTCTACACTCTATACCCTTCACTCTATACCCTACACTCTATACCCTACACTCTACACTCTATACCCTACACTCTATACCATACACTCTATACCCTACACTCTACACTCTATACCCTACACTCTACACTCTGTACCTTACACTCTATACCCTACACTCTATACCTTACACTCTATACTTTATACACTATACTCTATACCCTACACTCTACACTCTAAACCATACACTCTATACCCTGCACTCTACACTCTATACTCTACACCCTACACTCTATACCCTACACTCTATACTCTATACCATACACTCTATACCCTACACTCTAAACCATACACTCTATACCCTGCACTCTACACTCTATACTCTACACCCTACACTCTATACCCTACACTCTATACCCTACACTCTACACCCTACACTCTACACTCTATACCATACACTCTATACCCTACACTCTATAACCTACACTCTATACCCTGCACTCTACACTCTATACCCTACACTCTATACCCTACACTCTATACCCTACACTCTACACCCTGCACTCTACACCCTACACTCTATACCCTACACTCTATACACTACACTCTACACTTTATACCCTACACTCTATACCATACACTCTATACCCTACACTCTATACCCTACACTCTACACTTTATACCATACACTCTATACCATACACTCTATACCCTACACTCTACACTCTATACCCTACAATCTATACCATACACTCTATACCCTACACTCTACACTCTATACCCTGCACTCTATACCCTACACTCTATACCCTACACTCTACACTCTATACCCTACACTCTATACCATACACTCTATACCCTACACTCTACACTCTATTCCCTACACTCTATACCATACACTCTATACCCTACACCATACACTCTATACCCTACACTCTATACCCTACACTCTATACCCTGCACTCTACACCCTACACTCTATACCCTACACTCTATGCCCTACACTCTATACCCTACACTCTACACTCTATACCATACACTCTACCTTACACTCTACACTCTAAACCCTACACTCTATACCCTACACTCTCTACCCTACATTCTATACCCTACACTCTACTCTATACCCTACACTCTATACCCTACACTCTATACCCTACACTCTACACTCTATACCCTACACTCTATACAATACACTCTATACCCTACACTCTACACTCTATTCCCTACACTCTATACCATACACTCTATACCCTACACCATACACTCTATATCCTACACTCTATACCCTACACCCTACACTCTACACTCTATACCCTACACTCTACACCCTACACTCTATGCCCTACACTCTACACTCTATACTCTACACTATATACCCTACACTCTAAACTCTACACCCTGCACTCTACACTCTATACCATACACTCTATACCCTACACTCTATACCCTACACTCTACACTCTATACCCTACACTCTATACCATACACCCTATAACCTACACTCTACACTTTAAACACTACACTCTATACCCTACACTCTACACTCTATACCATACACTCTGTACCCTACACTCTACACTCTATACCCTACACTCTGTACCTTACACTCTATACCCTACACTCTACATTCTATACCTTACACTCTATACTTTATACCCTATACTCTATACCCTACACTCTACACTCTAAACCATACACTCTATACCCTGCACTCTACACTCTATACTCTACACCCTACACTCTATACCCTACACTCTATACCCTACACTCTACACCCTACACTCTATACCCTACACTCTAAACCATACACTCTATACCCTGCACTCTACACTCTATACTCTACACCCTACACTCTATACCCTACACTCTACACCCTACACTCTACACTCTATACCATACACTCTATACCCTACACTCTATAACCTACACTCTATACCCTACACTCTACATTCTATACCCTACACTCTATACCCTACACTCTATACTTTACACTCTATACTCTATACCATACACTCTATACCCTACACTCTACACTCTATACCCTACACTCTATACCCTACACTCTACACTCTATACCCTACACTCTATACCATACACTCTATACCCTACACTCTACACTCTATACACTACACTCTACACTCTGTACCTTACACTCTATACCCTACACTCTATACCTTACACTCTATACTTTATACACTATACTCTATACCCTACACTCTACACTCTAAACCATACATTCTATACCCTGCACTCTACACTCTATACTCTACACCCTACACTCTACACTCTATACCCTACACTCTATACCCTACACTCTACACTCTATACCATACACTCTATACCCTACACTCTACACTCTACAATCTATACCCTACACTCTATACCCTACACTCTATACCCTACACTCTATACCATACACCCTATACCATACACTCTACACTCTATACCCTACACTCTATACCCTACGCTCTACACCCTACACTCTACACTCTATACCATACACTCTATACCTTACACTCTATACCCTACACTCTACACTCTATATTCTACACTCTCTACCATACACTCTATACCCTACACTCTACACTCTATACCCTACACGCTACACTCTATACCCTACACTCTATACCCTACACTCTACACTCTATACCCTACACTCTATACCATACACTCTATACCCTACACTCTACACTCTATACCCTACACTCTACACTCTGTACCTTACACTCTATACCCTACACTCTATACCTTACACTCTATACTTTATACACTATACTCTATACCCTACACTCTACACTCTAATCCATACACTCTATACCCTGCACTCTACACTCTATACTCTACACCCTACACTCTATACCCTACACTCTATACCCTACACTCTACACCCTACACTCTATACCCTACACCCTACACTCTAAACCATACACTCTATACCCTGCACTCTACACTCTATACTCTACACCCTACACTCTATACCCTACACTCTATACCCTACACTCTACACCCTACACTCTACACTCTATACCCTACACTCTATAACCTACACTCTATACCCTACACTCTACACTCTATACCCGACACTCTATACCCTACATTCTATACTTTACACTCTATACCCTACACTCTACACTCTATGCCCTACACTCTATACCCTACACTCTACACTCTATGCACTACACTCTATACCATACACTCTACACTCTAAACCATACACTCTATACCATACACTCTACACTCTAAACCATACACTCTATACCCTGCACTCTACACTCTATACTCTACACCCTACACTCTATACCCTACACTCTATACCCTACACTCTACACCCTACACTCTATACCCTACACTCTAAACCATACACTCTATACCCTGCACTCTACACTCTATACTCTACACCCTACACTCTATACCCTACACTCTATGCCCTACACTCTACACCCTACACTCTACACTCTATACCATACACTCTATACACTACACTCTACACTTTATACCCTACACTCTATACCATACACTCTATACCCTACACTCTATACCCTACACTCTACACTTTATACCATACACTCTATACCATACACTCTATACCCTACACTCTACACTCTATACCCTACAATCTATACCATACACTCTATACCCTACACTCTACACTCTATACCTTGCACTCTATACCCTACACTCTATACCCTACACTCTACACTCTATACCCTACACTCTATACCATACACTCTATACCCTACACTCTACACTCTATTCCCTACACTCTATACCATACACTCTATACCCTACACCATACACTCTATACCCTACACTCTATACACTACACTCTATACCCTGCACTCTACACCCTACACTCTATACCCTACACTCTATGCCCTACACTCTATACCCTACACTCTACACTCTATACCATACACTCTACCTTACACTCTACACTCTAAACCCTACACTCTACACTCTATACCCTACACTCTCTACCCTACACTCTATACCCTACACTCTACTCTATACCCTACACTCTATACCCTACACTCTATACCCTACACTCTACACTCTATACCCTACACTCTATCAAATGCACTCTATACCCTACACTCTACACTCTATTCCCTACACTCTATACCATACACTCTATACCCTACACCATACACTCTATACCCTACACTCTATACCCTACACCCTACACTCTACACTCTATACCCTACACTCTACACCCTACACTCTATGCCCTACACTCTACACTCTATACTCTACACTATATACCCTACACTCTAAACTCTACACCCTGCACTCTACACTCTATACCATACACTCTATACCCTACACTCTATACCCTACACTCTACACTCTATACCCTACACTCTATACCATACACCCTATAACCTACACTCTACACTTTACACCCTACACTCTATACCCTACACTCTACACTCTATACCATACACGCTATACCCTACACTCTACACTCTATACCCTACACTCTGTAACTTACACTCTATACCCTACACTCTACATTCTATACCTTACACTCTATACTTTATACCCTATACTCTATACCCTACACTCTACACTCTAAACCATACACTCTATACCCTGCACTCTACACTCTATACTCTACACCCTACACTCTATACCCTACACTCTATACCCTACACTCTACACCCTACACTCTATACCCTACACTCTAAACCATACACTCTATACCCTGCACTCTACACTCTATACTCTACACCCTACACTCTATACCCTACACTCTACACCCTACACTCTACACTCTATACCATACACTCTATACCCTACACTCTATAACCTACACTCTATACCCTACACTCTACACTCTATACCCTACACTCTATACCCTACACTCTATACTTTACACTCTATACTCTATACCATACACTCTATACCCTACACTCTACACTCTATACCCTACACTCTATACCCTACACTCTACACTCTATACCCTACACTCTATACCATACACTCTATACCCTACACTCTACACTCTATACACTACACTCTACACTCTGTACCTTACACTCTATACCCTACACTCTATACCTTACACTCTATACTTTATACACTATACTCTATACCCTACACTCTACACTCTAAACCATACACTCTATACCCTGCACTCTACACTCTATACTCTACACCCTACACTCTACACTCTATACCCTACACTCTATACCCTACACTCTACACTCTATACCATACACTCTATACCCTACACTCTACACTCTACAATCTATACCCTACACTCTATACCCTACACTCTATACCCTACACTCTACACTCTATACCCTACACTCTATACCATACACCCTATACCCTACACTCTACACTCTATACCCTACACTCTATACCCTACACTCTACACCCTACACTCTACACTCTATACCATACACTCTATACCTTACACTCTATACCCTACACTCTACACTCTATATTCTACACTCTCTACCGTACACTCTATACCCTACACTCTACACTCCATACCCTACACGCTACACTCTATACCCTACACTCTATACCCTACACTCTACACTCTATACCCTACACTCTATACCATACACTCTATACCCTACACTCTACACTCTATACACTACACTCTACACTCTGTACCTTACACTCTATACCCTACACTCTATACCTTACACTCTATACTTTATACACTATACTCTATACCCTACACTCTACACTCTAAACCATACACTCTATACCCTGCACTCTACACTCTGTACTCTACACCCTACACTCTACACTCTATACCCTACACTCTATACCCTACACTCTACACTCTATACCATACACTCTATACCCTACACTCTACACTCTACAATCTATACCCTACACTCTATACCCTACACTCTATACCCTACACTCTACACTCTATACCCTACACTCTATACCATACACCCTATACCCTACACTCTACACTCTATACCCTACACTCTATACCCTACACTCTACACCCTACACTCTACACTCTATACCATACACTCTATACCCTACACTCTACACTCTATATTCTACACTCTCTACCATACACTCTATACCCTACACTCTACACTCCATACCCTACACGCTACACTCTATACCCTACACTCTATACCCTACACTCTACACTCTATACCCTACACTCTATACCATACACTCTATACCCTACACTCTACACTCTATACCCTACACTCTACACTCTGTACCTTACACTCTATACCCTACACTCTATACCTTACACTCTATACTTTATACACTATACTCTATACCCTACACTCTACACTCTAAACCATACACTCTATACCCTACACTCTACACTCTACAATCTATACCCTACACTCTATACCCTACACTCTACACTCTATACCCTTCACTCTATATTCTACACTCTATACCCTACACTCTATACCCTACACTCTATACCCTACACTCTATACCATACACTCTATACCATGCACTCTATACCCTACACTCTACACTCTATACCATACACTCTATACCCTACATTCTACACTTTATACCATACACTCTATACCCTACACTCTACACTCTACACCCTACACCCTACACTCTATACCATACACCCTACACTCTATACCATACACTCTATACCGTACACTCTACACTCTATACCCTACACTCTATACCATACACTCTATACCCTACACTCTACACTCTATACCCTACACTCTATACCCTACACTCTATACCATACACTCTATACCCTACACTCTATACCCAACACTCTACACTCTATACCCTACACTCTATACCTTACACTCTACACTCTAAACCCTGCACTCTACACTCTATACCCTACACTCTCTACCCTACACTCTATACCCTACACTCTACACTCTATACCCTGCACTCTATACCCTACACTCTACACCCTACACTCTATACCCTGCACTCTACACCCTACACTCTATACCCTACACTCTATACCCTACACTCTATACCCTGCACTCTACACCCTACACTCTATACCCTACACTCTATGCCCTACACTCTACACTCTATACCCTACACTATATACCCTACACTCTAAACTCTACACTCTGCACTCTACACTCTATACCATACACTCTATACCCTACACTCTATACCCTACACTCTAAACTTTATACCCTACACTCTATACCATACACCCTATAACCTACACTCTACACTTTACACCCTACACTCTACACCATACACTCTATACCCTACACTCTACACTCTATACCCTACACTCTACACTCTGTACCTTACACTCTATACCCTACACTCTACACTCTATACCTTACACTCTATACTTTATACCCTATACTCTATACCCTACACTCTACACTCTAAACCATACACTCTATACCCTGCACTCTACACTCTATACTCTACACCCTACACTCTATACCCTACACTCTATACCCTACACTCTACACCCTACACTCTATACCCTACACCCTAAACTCTAAACCATACACTCTATACCCTGCACTCTACACTCTATACTCTACACCCTACACTCTATACCCTACACTCTATACCCTACACTCTACACCCTACACTCTACAATCTATACCCTACACTCTATAACCTACACTCTATACCCTACACTCTACACTCTATACCCTACACTCTATACCCTACACTCTATACTTTACACTCTATACCCTACACTCTACACTCTATGCCCTACACTCTATACCCTACACTCTACACTCTATGCACTACACTCTATACCATACACTCTACACTCTAAACCATACACTCTATACCATACACTCTACACTCTAAACCATACACTCTATACCCTGCACTCTACACTCTATACTCTACACCCTACACTCTATACCCTACACTCTATACCCTACACTCTACACCCTACACTCTATACCCTACACTCTAAACCATACACTCTATACCCTGCACTCTACACTCTATACTCTACACCCTACACTCTATACCCTACACTCTATACCCTACACTCTACACCCTACACTCTACACTCTATACCATACACTCTATACCCTACACTCTATAACCTACACTCTATACCCTACACTCTATACCCTACATTCTATATCCTACACTATACCCTCTATACCCTACACTCTATACCCTACACTCTAAACTCTACACTCTATACCCTACACTCTACACTCTACACCCTACTCTATACCATACACTCTATACCCTACACTCTATACCATACACTCTGTACCCTACACCGTACACTCTATACCCTACACTCTATACCCTACACTCTACACTCTGTACCTTACACTCTATACCCTACACTCTATACCTTACACTCTATACTTTATACACTATACTCTATACCGTACACTCTACACTCTAAACCATACACTCTATACCCTGCAATCTACACTCTTTACTCTACACCCTACACTCTATACCCTACACTCTATACTCTATACCATACACTCTATACCCTACACTCTACACTCTACACTCTATACCCTACACTCTATACCCTACACTCTACACTCTATACCCTTCACTCTATACCCTACACCCTATACCCTACACTCTACACTCTATACCATACACTCTACCTTACACTCTACACTCTAAACCCTACACTCTACACTCTATACCCTACACTCTCTACCCTACACTTTATACCCTACACTCTACTCTATACCCTACACTCTATACCCTACACTCTATACCCTACACTCTACACTCTATACCCTGCACTCTATACAATACACTCTATACCCTACACTCTACACTCTATTCCCTACACTCTATACCATACACTCTATACCCTACACCATACACTCTATACCCTACACTCTATACCCTACACCCTACAATCTACACTCTATACCCTACACTCTATACCCTACACTCTATGCCCTACACTCTACGCTCTATACCCTACACTATATACCCTACACTCTAAACTCTACACTCTGCACTCTACACTCTATACCATACACTCTATACCCTACACTCTATACCCTACACTCTACACTCTATACCCTACACTCTATACCATGCACCCTATAACCTACACTCTACACTTTACACCCTACACTCTATACCATACACTCTATACCCTACACTCTACACTCTATACCCTACACTCTACACTCTGTACCTTACACTCTATACCCTACACTCTACATTCTATACCTTACACTCTATACTTTATACCCTATACTCTATACCCTACACTCTACACTCTAAACCATACACTCTATACCCTGCACTCTACACTCTATACTCTACACCCTACACTCTATACCCTACACTCTATACCCTACACTCTACACCCTACACTCTATACCCTACACTCTAAACCATACACTCTATACCCTGCACTCTACACTCTATACTCTACACCCTACACTCTATACCCTACACTCTATACCCTACACTCTACACCCTACACTCTATACCATACACTCTATACCCTACACTCTATAACCTACACTCTATACCCTGCACTCCACACTCTATACCCTACACTCTATACCCTACACTCTATACTTTACACTCTATACTCTATACCATACACTCTATACCCTACACTCTACACTCTACACTCTATACCCTACACTCTATACCCTACACTCTACACTCTATACCCTTCACTCTATACCCTACACTCTATACCCTACACTCTACACTCTATACCCTACACTCTATACCATACACTCTATACCCAACACTCTACACTCTATACCCTACACTCTACACTCTGTACCTTACACTCTATACCCTACACTCTATACCTTACACTCTATACTTTATACACTATACTCTATACCCTACACTCTACACTCTAAACCATACACTCTATACCCTGCACTCTACACTCTATACTCTACACCCTACACTCTATACCCTACACTCTATACTCTATACCATACACTCTATACCCTACACTCTAAACCATACACTCTATACCCTGCACTCTACACTCTATACTCTACACCCTACACTCTATACCCTACACTCTATACCCTACACTCTACACCCTACACTCTACACTCTATACCATACACTCTATACCCTACACTCTATAACCTACACTCTATACCCTGCACTCTACACTCTATACCCTACACTCTATACCCTACACTCTATACCCTACACTCTACACCCTGCACTCTACACCCTACACTCTATACCCTACACTCTATACACTACACTCTACACTTTATACCCTACACTCTATACCATACACTCTATACCCTACACTCTATACCCTACACTCTACACTTTATACCATACACTCTATACCATACACTCTATACCCTACACTCTACACTCTATACCCTACAATCTATACCATACACTCTATACCCTACACTCTACACTCTATACCCTGCACTCTATACCCTACACTCTATACCCTACACTCTACACTCTATACCCTACACTCTATACCATACACTCTATACCCTACACTCTACACTCTATTCCCTACACTCTATACCATACACTCTATACCCTACACCATACACTCTATACCCTACACTCTATACCCTACACTCTATACCCTGCACTCTACACCCTACACTCTATACCCTACACTCTATGCCCTACACTCTATACCCTACACTCTACACTCTATACCATACACTCTACCTTACACTCTACACTCTAAACCCTACACTCTATACCCTACACGCTCTACCCTACACTCTATACCCTACACTCTACTCTATACCCTACACTCTATACCCTACACTCTATACCCTACACTCTACACTCTATACCCTACACTCTATACAATACACTCTATAGCCTACACTCTACACTCTATTCCCTACACTCTATACCATACACTCTATACCCTACACCACACACTCTATATCCTACACTCTATACCCTACACCCTACACTCTACACTCTATACCCTACACTCTACACCCTACACTCTATGCCCTACACTCTACACTCTATACTCTACACTATATACCCTACACTCTAAACTCTATACCCTACACTCTATACAATACACTCTATACCCTACACTCTACACTCTATTCCCTACACTCTATACCATACACTCTATACCCTACACCACACACTCTATATCCTACACTCTATACCCTACACCCTACACTCTACACTCTATACCCTACACTCTACACTCTATTCCCTACACTCTATACCATACACTCTATACCCTACACCACACAATCTATATCCTACACTCTATACCCTACACCCTACACTCTACACTCTATACCATACACTCTATACCCTACACTCTACACCCTACACTCTACACTCTACACCCTACACTCTATACCCTACACTCTATAGCCTACACTCTATACGCTACACCCTACACCCTATACCCTACACTCTACACTCTATACCCTACACTCTATATCCTACACTCTATATCCTACACTCTATACCCTACACTCTACACTCTATACCCTACACTCTATACCATACACTCTATACCCTACACTCTATACCCTACACTCTATAACATACACTCTATACCTTACACTCTATACCTTACACTCTATTCCCTACACTCTACACTCTACACCCTACACTCTACACTCTACACCCTACACTCTACACTCTATACCCTACACTCTATAGCCTACACTCTATACGCTACACCCTACACTCTATACCCTACACTCTACACTCTATACCCTACACTCTATACCCTACACTCTATAGCCTACACTTTATACCATACACTCTACACTCTATTCCATACACTCTATACCCTACCCTCTATACCCTACACTCTATACCCTACACTCTACACTCTATACCCTACACTCTACACTCTGTACCCTACACTCTATACCCTACACTCTATACCATAAACTCTATACCCTACACTTTATACCCTACACTCTACACTCTATTCCATTCACTCTATACCGTACACTCTATACCCTACACTCTATACCCTACACTCTACACTCTATACCCTACACTCTATACCCTACACTCTATACCCTACACTCTATACCGTACACTCTACACTCTATACCCTACAATCTATACCCTAAACTCTATACCCTACACTCTATACCATACACCCTATACCCTACACTCTATACCCTGCACTCTACACTCTATACCCTACACTCTATACCATACACTCTATACCCTACACTCTATACCATACACTCTATACCCTACACTCTACACTCTCTACCCTACACTCTATACCCTACACTCTGTACCCTACACTCTATACCATACACTCTATACCCTACACTCTATACCCTACACTCTACACTCTATACCCTACACTCTATACCCTACACTCTATACCCTACACTCTATACCATACACTCTATACCCTACACTCTACACTCTATACCCTACACTCTATACCCTGCACTCTACACCCTACACTCTATACCTTACACTCTATACCCTACACTCTACACTCTATACCCTACACTCTACACCCTACACTCTATAACATACACTCTATACCCTACACTCTATACCCTACACTCTACACTCTATACCCTACACTCTATACCCTACTCTCTATACCATACACTCTATACCCTACACTCTATACCCTACAATCTATACCCTATACTCTACACTCTATACCCTACACTCTATACCATACACTCTATACCCTACACTCTATACCCTACAATCTACACTCTATACCCTACACTCTATAACATAAACTCTATACCCTACACTCTATACCCTACACCCTACACTCTATACCCTACACTCTACACTTTATACCCTACACTCTATACCATAAACTCTATACCCTACACTCTATACCCTACACTTTATAACCTACACTCTACACTCTATTCCATACACTCTATACCCTACACTCTATACCATACACTCTATACCCTACACTCTATACCCTACACTCTACACTCTATACCCTACACTCTATACCCTACACTCTACACTCTATACCCTACACTCTATACCCTACACTCTACACTCTTTACCCTTCACTCGAATCAATACACTCTACACTCTATACCCTACACTCTACACCCTACACTCTATACCCTACACTCTACACTCTATACCCTACACTCTATACCCTACACTCTATACTCTATACCCTACACTCTATACCCTACACTCTATACCCTACACTCGAATCAATACACTCTACACTCTATACCCTACACTCTATACCCTACACTCTATACTCTATACCCTACACTCTTTACTCTACACTCTATACCCTACACTCTATACTCTATGCCCTACACTCTATACCCTACACTCTACACTCTATACCCTACACTCGAATCCCTACACTCTATACCCTACACTCTATACCCTACACTCTATACCCTACACTCTACACTCTATACCTTACACTCTATACCCTACACTCTACACTCTACACTCTATACCCTACACTCTATAACCTACACTCTATACCCTACACTCTATACCCTACACTCTACACTCTATACCCTACACTCTACACTCTATACCCTACACTCTATACCCTACACTCTATACCCTACACTCTATACCCTACACTCTATACCCTACACTCTATACCATACACTCTACACCCTACACTCTATACCCTACACTCTACACTCTATACCCTACACTCTACACCCTACACTCTACACCCTACACTCTATACCATACACTCTATACCCTACACTCTACACTCTATACCCGACACTCTATACCCGACACTCTATACCCTACCCTCTATACCCTACACTCTATGCCTTACACTATATACCCTACACTCTATATCCTATACTCTATACCCTACACTCTACACTCTATACCCTACACTCTATACCATACACTCTATACCCTACACTCTATACCCTACACTCTACACTCTATACCCTACACTCTATACCCTACACTCTATAACATACACTCTATACCTTACACTCTATACTTTACACTCTATACCCTACACTCTACACTCTACACCCTACACTCTACACTCTGCACCCTACACTCTACACTCTATACCCTACACTCTATAGCCTACACTCTATACGCTACACCCTACACTCTATACCCTACACTCTATACCCTACACTCTATACCCTACACTCTATACCCTACAATCTATACCATACACTCTATACCCTACACTTTATACCCCACACTCTACACTCTATTCCATACACTCTATACCCTACCCTCTATACCCTACACTCTATACCCTACACTCTACACTCTATACCCTACACTCTACACTCCATACCCTACACTCTATACCCTACACTCTATACCATACACTCTATACCCTACACTTCATACCCTACACTCTACACTCTATTCCATACACTCTATACCCTACACTCTATACCCTACACTCTATACCCTACACTCTACACTCTATACCCTACACTCTATACCCTACACTCTATACCCTACACTCTATACCGTACACTCTACACTCTATACCCTACAATCTATACCCTAAACTCTATACCCTACATTCTATACCCTACACCCTATACCCTACACTCTATACCCTGCACTCTACACCCTACACTCTATACCATACACTCTATACCCTACACTATACCATACACTCTATACCCTACACTCTACACTCTCTACCCTACACTCTATACCCTACACTCTGTACCCTACACTCTATACCTTACACTCTATACCCTACACTCTACACTCTATACCCTACACTCTATACCCTACACTCTATACCCTACACTCTATACCATACACTCTATACCCTACACTCTACACTCTATACCCTATACTCTACACCCTACACTCTATACCTTACACTCTATACCCTACACTCTACACTCTATACCCTACACTCTACACCCTACACTCTATAACATACACTCTATACCCTACACTCTATACCCTACACTCTACACTCTATACCCTACACTCTATACCATACACTCTATACCCTACACTCTATACCCTACAATCTATACCCTATACTCTACACTCTATACCCTACACTCTATACCATACACTCTATACCCTACACTCTATACCCTACAATCTACACTCTATACCCTACACTCTATAACATAAACTCTATACCCTACACTCTATACCCTACAACCTACACTCTATACCCTACACTCTACACTTTATACCCTACACTCTATACCATAAACTCTATACCCTACACTCTATACTCTACACTTTATAACCTACACTCTACACTCTATTCCATACACTCTATACCCTACACTCTATACCATACACTCTATACCCTACACTCTATACCCTACACTCTATACCCTACACTCTATAACCTACACTGTACACTCTATACCCTACACTCTATACCCTACACTCTACACTCTATACCCTACACTCGAATCAATACACTCTACACTCTATACCCTACACTCTATACTCTATCCCCTACACTCTATACCCTACACTCTACACTCTATACCCTACACTCTATACCCTACACTCTATGCTCTATACCCTACACTCTATACCCTACACTCTACACTCTATACCCTACACTCGAATCCCTACATTCTACACTCTATACCCTACACTCTATACCCTACACTCTATATCCTACACTCTACACCCTACATACTACACTCTATACCCTACACTCTATACCATACACTCTATACCCTACACTCTACACTCTATACCCTACACTCTATACCCTACACTCTATACCCTACACTCTATAGCCTACATACTACACTCTATACCCTACACTCTATACCATACACTCTATACCCTACACTCTACACTCTATACCCTACACTCTATACCCTACACTCTACACTCTATACCCTACACTCTATACCCTACACTCTATACTCTACACTCTATACCCTACACTCTATACCCTACACACTACACTCTATACCCTACACTCTATACCCTACACTCTACACTCTATACCCTACACTCTATACCCTACACTCTACACTCTATACCCTACACTCTATACCATACACTCTACACCCTACACTCTATACCCTACACTCTACACTCTATACCCTACACTCGAAACCATACACTCTACACCCTACACTCTATACCATACACTCTATACCCTACACTCTATACCCTACACTCTACACTCTATACCCTACACTCTATACCCTACACTCTACACTCTATACCCTACACTCTATACCATACACTCTACACCCTACACTCTATACCCTACACTCTACACTCTATACCCTACACTCTATACCCTACACTCTATACCCTACACTCTATACCATACACTCTATACCCTACACTCTACACTCTATACCCTATACTCTACACCCTACACTCTATACCTTACACTCTATACCCTACACTCTACACTCTATACCCTACACTCTACACCCTACACTCTATAACATACACTCTATACCCTACACTCTATACCCTACACTCTACACTCTATACCCTACACTCTATACCATACACTCTATACCCTACACTCTATACCCTACAATCTATACCCTATACTCTACACTCTATACCCTACACTCTATACCATACACTCTATACCCTACACTCTATACCCTACAATCTACACTCTATACCCTACACTCTATAACATAAACTCTATACCCTACACTCTATACCCTACAACCTACACTCTATACCCTACACTCTACACTTTATACCCTACACTCTATACCATAAACTCTATACCCTACACTCTATACTCTACACTTTATAACCTACACTCTACACTCTATTCCATACACTCTATACCCTACACTCTATACCATACACTCTATACCCTACACTCTATACCCTACACTCTATACCCTACACTCTATAACCTACACTGTACACTCTATACCCTACACTCTATACGCTACACTCTACACTCTATACCCT
The DNA here is from genome assembly GCF_032444005.1 of Ranitomeya imitator. NCBI lineage: Eukaryota > Metazoa > Chordata > Amphibia > Anura > Dendrobatidae > Ranitomeya > Ranitomeya imitator. The sequence goes on from NW_027194462.1 coordinate 268,549, forward strand.
ACACTCGAATCAATACACTCTACACTCTATACCCTACACTCTATACCCTACACTCTATACTCTATACCCTACACTCTATACCCTACACTCTACACTCTATACCCTACACTCTATACCCTACACTCTATGCTCTATACCCTACACTCTATACCCTACACTCTACACTCTATACGCTACACTCGAATCCCTACATTCTACACTCTATACCCTACACTCTATACCCTACACTCTATATCCTACACTCTACACCCTACATACTACACTCTATACCCTACACTCTATACCATACACTCTATACCCTACACTCTACACTCTATACCCTACACTCTATACCGTACACTCTATACCCTACACTCTATAGCCTACATACTACACTCTATACCCTACACTCTATACCATACACTCTATACCCTACACTCTACACTCTATACCCTACACTCTATACCCTACACTCTACACTCTATACCCTACACTCTATACCCTACACTCTATACTCTACACTCTATACCCTACACTCTATACCCTACACACTACACTCTATACCCTACACTCTATACCCTACACTCTACACTCTATACCCTACACTCTATACCCTACACTCTACACTCTATACCCTACACTCTATACCATACACTCTACACCCTACACTCTATACCCTACACTCTACACTCTATACCCTACACTCGAAACCATACACTCTACACCCTACACTCTATACCATACACTCTATGCCCTACACTCTACACTCTATACCCGACACTCTATACCCTACACTCTATACCTACACTCTATACCCTACACTCTACACTCTATAACATACACTCTATACCCTACACTCTATACCCTACACTCTATACCCTACACTCTACAATCTATACCCTACACTCTATACCATACACTCTATACCCTACACTCTATACCCTACACTCTATATCATACACTCAATACCCTACCCTATACTCTACACTCTATACCCTACACTCTACACTCTATAACCTACACTCTATACCCTACACTCTATACCCTACACTCTACACTCTATACCCTACACTCTACACTCTATACCCTACACTCTACACCCTACACTCTATACCCTACACTCTACACTCTATACCCTACACTCTACACTCTATACCCTACACTCTATAACATACACTCTATACCCTACACTCTATACCCTACACTCTATACCCTACACTCTATACCATACACTCTACACCCTACACTCTATACCCTACACTCTACACTCTATACCCTACACTCTAAACCATACACTCTACACCCTACACTCTATACCATACACTCTATACCCTACACTCTACACTCTATACCCGACACTCTATACCCTACACTCTATACCCTACACTCTATACCCTACACTCTACACTCTATAACATGCACTCTATACCCTACACTCTATATCCTACACTCTATACCCTACACTCTACACTCTATACCCTACACTCTATACCATACACTCTATACCCTACACTCTATACCCTACACTCTACACTCTATACCCTACACTCTATACCATACACTCTATACCCTACTCTCTATAACATACACTCTATACCTTACACTCTATACCTTACACTCTATACCCTACACTCTACACTCTACACCCTACACTCTACACTCTACACCCTACACTCTACACTCTATATCCTACACTCTATACCCTACACTCTATACGCTACACCCTACACTCTATACCCTACACCCTACACTCTATACCCTACACTCTATACCCTACACTCTATACCCTACACTCTATACCATACACTCTATACCCTACACTTTATACCCTACACTCTACACTCTATTCCATACACTCTATACCCTACCCTCTATACCCTACACTCTATACCCTACACTCTACACTCTATACCTTACACTCTACACTCTATACCCAACACTCTATACCCTACACTCTATACCCTACACTCTATACCATACACTCTATACCCTACACTCTACGCTCTATACCCTACACTCTATACCCTACACTCTACACTCTATTCCATACACTCTATACCCTACACTCTATAACCTACACTCTATACCCTACACTCTACACTCTATACCCTACACTCAACACCCTACACTCTATAACATACACTCTATACCCTACACTCTATACCCTACACTCTACGCTCTATACCCTACACTCTATACCCTACACTCTATACCATACACTCTATACCCTACACTCTATACCCTACAATCTATACCCTATACTCTACACTCTATACCCTACACTCTATACCATACACTCTATACCCTACACTCTATACCCTACAATCTACACTCTATACCCTACACTCTATAACATAAACTCTATACCCTACACTCTATACCCTACACCCTACACTCTATACCCTACACTCTACACTTTATACCCTACACTCTATACCATACACTCTACACCCTACACTCTATACCCTACACTCTACAATCTATACCCTACACTCTAAACCATACACTCTACACCCTACACTCTATACCATACACTCTATACCCTACACTCTACACTCTATACCCGACACTCTATACCTTACACTCTATACCCTACACTCTATACCCTACACTCTACACTCTATAACATACACTCTATATCCTACACTCTATATCCTACACTCTATACCCTACACTCTACACTCTATACCCTACACTCTATACCATACACTCTATACCCTACACTCTATACCCTACACTCTACACTTTATACCCTACACTCTATACCATACACTCTATACCTTACACTCTATACCATACACTCTATACCATACACTCTACACTCTACACCCTACACTCTACACTCTACACCCTACACTCTACACTCTATACCCTACACTCTATACCCTACACTCTATACGCTACACCCTACACTCTATACCCTACACTCTACACTCTATACCCTACACAAAATACCCTACACTCTATACCATACACTCTATACCCTACACTTTATACCCTACACTCTACACTCTATTCCATACACTCTATACCCTACCCTCTATACCCTACACTCTATACCCTACACTCTACACTCTATACCCTACACTCTACACTCTATACCCTACACTCTATACCCTACACTCTATACCCTACACTCTATACCATACACTCTATACCCTACACTTTGTACCCTTCACTCTACACTCTATTCCATACACTCTATACCCTACACTCTATACCCTACACTCTATACCCTACACTCTACACTCTATACCCTACACTCTACACTCTATACCCTACACTCTATACCCTACACTCTATACCGTACACTCTACACTCTATACCTTACAATCTATACCCTACAATCTATACCCTACACTCTATACCCTACACCCTATACCCTACACTCTATACCCTGCACTCTACACTCTATACCCTACACTCTATACCATACACTCTATACCCTACACTCTTTTCCATACACTCTATACCCTACACTCTACACTCTCTACCCTACACTCTATACCCTACACTCTGTACCCTACACTCTATACCCTACACTCTATACCCTACACTCTATACCCTACACTCTACACTCTATACCATACACTCTATACCCTACACTCTATACCCTGCACTCTATACCATACACTCTATACCCTACACTCTACACTCTATACCCTACACTCTATACCCTACACTCTACACCCTACACTCTATACCTTACACTCTATACCCTACACTCTACACTCTATACCCTACACTCTACACCCTACACTCTATAACATAAACTCTATACCCTACAATCTATACCCTATACTCTACACTCTATACCCTACACTCTATACCATACACTCTATACCCTACACTCTATACCCTACAATCTACACTCTATACCCTACACTCTATAACATAAACTCTATACCCTACACTCTATACCCTACACCCTACACTCTATACCATAAACTCTATACCCTACACTCTATACCCTACACTTTATAACCTACACTCTACGCTCTATTCCATACACTCTATACCCTACACTCTATACCCTACAATCTATACCCTACACTCTACACTCTATACCCTACACTCTACACTCTATACCCTACACTCTATACCCTACACTCTATACCGTACACTCTACACTCTTTACCCTACAATCTATACCCTAAACTCTATACCCTACACTCTACACTCTATACCCTACACTCTATACCATACACTCTATACCCTACACTTTACACTCTCTACCCTACACTCTATACCCTACACTCTGTACCCTACACTCTATACCCTACACTCTATACCCTACACTCTACACTCTATACCCTACACTCTATACCCTACACTCTATACCCTACACTCTATACCATACACTCTATACCCTACACTCTACACTCTATACCCTACACTCTATACCCTACACTCTACACCCTACACTCTATACCTTACACTCTATAACCTGCACTCTACACTCTATACCCCACACTCTACACCCTACACTCTATAACATACACTCTATACCCTACACTCTATACCCTACACTCTATACCCTACACTCTACACTCTATACCCTACACTCTATACCATACACTCTATACCCTACACTCTATACCCTACAATCTATACCCTATACTCTACACTCTATACCTTACACTCTATACCATGCACTCTATACCCTACACTCTATACCCTACACTCTATACCCTACAATCTACACTCTATACCCTACACTCTATAACATAAACTCTATACCCTACACTCTATACCCTACACCCTACACTCTATACCATAAACTCTATACCCTACACTCTATACCCTACACTTTATAACCTACATTCTACACTCTATTCCATACACTCTATACCCTACACTCTATACCATACACTCTATACCCTACACTCTACACTCTATACCCTACACTCTACACTCTATACCCTACACTCTATACCCTACACTCTACACTCTATACCCTACACTCTATACCCTACACTCTACACTCTATACCCTACACTCTATATCATGCACTCTATACCCTTCACTTTATACCCTACATTCTACCAGGGATTCAAGCTTCAGGAGGCTAATTTGCATATTCCAGGTGCCTTCTGGGAGAAGCGAAGTCTCCCTAAGCTAGAAGATCGTTGGGTACAGCCGGGACCAGCTGCTTCGAAAGCATCACCAAACCAGGGATTCAAGCTTCAGGAGGCTAATTTGCATATTCCAGGTGCCTTCTGGGAGAAGCGAAGTCTCCCTAAGCTAGAAGATCGTTGGGTACAGCCGGGACCAGCTGCTTCGAAAGCATCACCAAACCAGGGATTCAAGCTTCAGGAGGCTAATTTGCATATTCCAGGTGCCTTCTGGGAGAAGCGAAGTCTCCCTAAGCTAGAAGATCGTTGGGTACAGCCGGGACCAGCTGCTTCGAAAGCATCACCAAACAAATTTTTGCCTGTAGGACATTATTGCAAGAGAGCTTGGCTGAGTAGATTACACAAGAAGGAAAACACACAGCAAGTCAGCAGGATCTAGGAGCAACATGGCAGATGTGACAACCTACATGGTGAGCTGCAGCATGTGCTACATGTTCACAGATCGACCAGAAGAAGAATCCAATTTCACCTGTCAGAAGTGTAGACTAGTGGCCCTTTTAGAAGAAAAGGTGCGGGGTCTGGAAGAAAGAATAGCAACTTTGAAACTCATCAAAGAGAATGAAGACTTTCTAGACAGAACAGAAGCATCTCTACTGGTCACAGAAGGTGCAAAAAGTGACAGAGAACCTCCAAAAGCAGATGAGTGGAAGCATGTGACCAAAAGAAGCAAGAAGACCATGGAGAAATCACCAACCACACAACTGAAGAACCGATATCAAATCTTTGTAGAGGATGAAGATGGCACACCTAAGAATGAAGCAATACCAGCAAGCAAAAAAGAAAAGGGCACACAGCAACAAGTGACAGCAAAAAGTACAGCCAAGAAGCAACGAAGAGTGGTGGTGGTGGGAGACTCACTACTGAGAGGCACCGAAGCAGCCATCTGCAGACCGGACATAACTGCAAGAGAAGTATGCTGCCTTCCAGGTGCGATGATCAAGGATGTGACCGATAGGATACCAAAGCTCTTCAGCTCCAAGGACGTCCACCCATTTCTTCTGATACATGTTGGCACCAATGACACGGCAAGGAAGGACCTACCGACAATCTGCAAGGACTTTGAAGAGTTGGGGAAGAAAGTAAAGGAACTGGATGCACAGGTAGTTTTTTCTTCTATCCTTCCAGTAGACGGGCATGGCACCAGGAGATGGAACAGGATCCTTGATGCAAACAACTGGCTAAGACGATGGTGCAGACAACAAGGATTTGGATTCCTGGACCACGGTGTGAATTACTGGTATGATGGACTCCTCGCCAGAGACGGACTACACCTCAACAAACCTGGGAAACACACATTCGCCAGAAGACTCGCTACACTCATCAGGAGGGCGTTAAACTAGAAGAAGAGGGGACGGGAAGAAAAACATTAGACTCGAACAAAGACGACCCAGGAAAACATACTCAGAAGGGAGGTAAGAACATTTCTAAAACAATCCACAGTGAGGAGATTGGAACAAAACAAAATCCTCTAAACTGCATGCTCGCAAACGCCAGAAGCCTGACAAACAAGATGGAAGAACTAGAAGCAGAAATATCTACAGGTAACTTTGACATAGTGGGAATAACCGAGACATGGTTAGATGAAAGCTATGACTGGGCAGTTAACTTACAGGGTTACAGTCTGTTTAGAAAGGATCGTAAAAATCGTAGAGGAGGAGGGGTTTGTCTCTATGTAAAGTCTTGTCTAAAGTCCACTTTAAGGGAGGATATTAGCGAAGGGAATGAGGATGTCGAGTCCATATGGGTTGAAATTCATGGAGGGAAAAATGGTAACAAAATTCTCATTGGGGTCTGTTACAAACCCCCAAATATAACAGAAAGCATGGAAAGTCTACTTCTAAAGCAGATAGATGAAGCTGCAACCCATAATGAGGTCCTGGTTATGGGGGACTTTAACTACCCGGATATTAACTGGGAAACAGAAACCTGTGAAACCCATAAAGGCAACAGGTTTCTGCTAATAACCAAGAAAAATTATCTTTCACAATTGGTGCAGAATCCAACCAGAGGAGCAGCACTTTTAGACCTAATACTATCTAATAGACCTGACAGAATAACAAATCTGCAGGTGGTTGGGCATTTAGGAAATAGCGACCACAATATTGTGCAGTTTCACCTGTCTTTCACTAGGGGGACTTGTCAGGGAGTCACAAAAACATTGAACTTTAGGAAGGCAAAGTTTGAACAGCTTAGAGATGCCCTTAATCTGGTAGACTGGGACAATATCCTCAGAAATGAGAATACAGATAATAAATGGGAAATGTTTAAGAACATCCTAAATAGGCAGTGTAAGCGGTTTATACCTTGTGGGAATAAAAGGACTAGAAATAGGAAAAACCCAATGTGGCTAAACAAAGAAGTAAGACAGGCAATTAACAGTAAAAAGAAAGCATTTGCACTACTAAAGCAGGATGGCACCATTGAAGCTCTAAAAAACTATAGGGAGAAAAATACTTTATCTAAAAAACTAATTAAAGCTGCCAAAAAGGAAACAGAGAAGCACATTGCTAAGGAGAGTAAAACTAATCCCAAACTGTTCTTCAACTATATCAATAGTAAAAGAATAAAAACTGAAAATGTAGGCCCCTTAAAAAATAGTGAGGAAAGAATGGTTGTAGATGACGAGGAAAAAGCTAACATATTAAACACCTTCTTCTCCACGGTATTCACGGTGGAAAATGAAATGCTAGGTGAAATCCCAAGAAACAATGAAAACCCTATATTAAGGGTCACCAATCTAACCCAAGAAGAGGTGCGAAACCGGCTAAATAAGATTAAAATAGATAAATCTCCGGGTCCGGATGGCATACACCCACGAGTACTAAGAGAACTAAGTAATGTAATAGATAAACCATTATTTCTTATTTTTAGTGACTCTATAGCGACAGGGTCTGTTCCGCAGGACTGGCGCATAGCAAATGTGGTGCCAATATTCAAAAAGGGCTCTAAAAGTGAACCTGGAAATTATAGGCCAGTAAGTCTAACCTCTATTGTTGGTAAAATATTTGAAGGGTTTCTGAGGGATGTTATTCTGGATTATCTCAATGAGAATAACTGTTTAACTCCATATCAGCATGGGTTTATGAGAAATCGCTCCTGTCAAACCAATCTAATCAGTTTTTATGAAGAGGTAAGCTATAGGCTGGACCACGGTGAGTCATTGGACGTGGTATATCTCGATTTTTCCAAAGCGTTTGATACCGTGCCGCACAAGAGGTTGGTACACAAAATGAGAATGCTTGGTCTGGGGGAAAATGTGTGTAAATGGGTTAGTAACTGGCTTAGTGATAGAAAGCAGAGGGTGGTTATAAATGGTATAGTCTCTAACTGGGTCGCTGTGACCAGTGGGGTACCGCAGGGGTCAGTATTGGGACCTGTTCTCTTCAACATATTCATTAATGATCTGGTAGAAGGTTTACAGAGTAAAATATCGATATTTGCAGATGATACAAAACTATGTAAAGCAGTTAATACAAGAGAAGATAGTATTCTGCTACAGATGGATCTGGATAAGTTGGAAACTTGGGCTGAAAGGTGGCAGATGAGGTTTAACAATGATAAATGTAAGGTTGTACACATGGGAAGAGGGAATCAATATCACCATTACACACTGAACGGGAAACCACTGGGTAAATCTGACAGGGAGAAGGACTTGGGGATCCTAGTTAATGATAAACTTACCTGGAGCAGCCAGTGCCAGGCAGCAGCTGCCAAGGCAAACAGGATCATGGGGTGCATTAAAAGAGGTCTGGATACACATGATGAGAGCATTATACTGCCTCTGTACAAATCCCTAGTTAGACCGCACATGGAGTACTGTGTCCAGTTTTGGGCACCGGTGCTCAGGAAGGATATAATGGAACTAGAGAGAGTACAAAGGAGGGCAACAAAATTAATAAAGGGGATGGGAGAACTACAATACCCAGATAGATTAGCGAAATTAGGATTATTTAGTCTAGAAAAAAGACGACTGAGGGGCGATCTAATAACCATGTATAAGTATATAAGGGGACAATACAAATATCTCGCTGAGGATCTGTTTATACCAAGGAAGGTGACGGGCACAAGGGGGCATTCTTTGCGTCTGGAGGAGAGAAGGTTTTTCCACCAACACAGAAGAGGATTCTTTACTGTTAGGGCAGTGAGAATCTGGAATTGCTTGCCTGAGGAGGTGGTGATGGCGAACTCAGTCGAGGGGTTCAAGAGAGGCCTGGATGTCTTCCTGGAGCAGAACAATATTGTATCATACAATTATTAGGTTCTGTAGAAGGATGTAGATCTGGGTATTTATTATGATGGAATATAGGCTGAACTGGATGGACAAATGTCTTTTTTCGGCCTTACTAACTATGTTACTATGTTACTATGTTACACTCTATACCCTACACTCTATACCCTACACTCTATACCCTACAATCAACACTCTATACCCTACACTCTATACCCTACACTTTTTACCCTACACTCTACACTCTATTCCATACACTCTATACCCTACACTCTATACTCTATACCCTACACTCTATACCCTACACACTACACTCTATACTCTACACTCGAATCCCTACACTCTACACTCTATACCCTAAACTCTATCCGCTACACTCTACACTCTATACCCTACACTCTACACTCTATACCCTACACTCTATACTCTACACTCTATACCCTACACTCTATACCATACACTCTATACCCTACACTCTATACCCTACACTCTATACCCTACAATCTACACTCTATACCCTACACTCTGTAACATAAACTCTATACCCTACACTCTATACCCTACACTCTATACCCTACACTCTACACTTTATACCCTACACTCTATACCATACACTCTATACCCTACACTCTATACCCTACACTATTATAACCTACACTCTACACTCTATTCCATACACTCTATACCCTACACTCTATACCCTACACTCTATACCCTACACCCTACACTCAATACCCTACACTCTACACTTTATACCCTACACTCTATACCATGCACTCTATACCCTACACTCTATACCCTACACTTTATAACCTACACTCTACACTCTATTCCATACACTCTATACCCTACACTCTATACCCTACACTCTATACCCTACACTCTACACTCTATACCCTACACTCGAATCCATACACTCTACATTCTTTACCCTACACTCTATACCCTACACTCTATACTCTATACCCCACACTCTATACCCTACACTCTACACTCTATACCCTACACTCTATACCCTACACTCTATACCCTACACTCTATACCATACACTCTATACCCTACACTTTATACCCTACACTCTACACTCTATTCCATACACTCTATACCATACCCTCTATACCCTACACTCTATACCCTACACTCTACACTCTATACCCTACACTCTATACCCTACACTTTATAACCTACACTCTATACCCTACACTCTATACCCTACACTCTATACCCTACACTCTTTACCCTACACTCTATACCCTACACACTACACTCTATACTCTACACTCGAATCCCTACACTCTACACTCTATACTCTACACTCTATACCCTACACTCTATCCCCTACACTCTACACTCTATACCCTACACTCTACACTCTATACCCTACACTCTATACTCTACACTCTATACCCTACACTCTATACCCTACACTCTATGACATACACTCTATACCCTACACTCTACACTCTATACCCTACACTCTATACCCTACACTCTATACCCTACACTCTATACCGTACACTCTATACCATACACTCTACACTCTATACTCTACACTCTATACCCTACACTCTATACCATACACTCTATACCCTACACTCTATACCCTACACTCTATACCCTACAATCTACACTCTATACCCTACACTCTATAACATAAACTCTATATCCTACACTCTATACCCTACACTCTATACCCTACACTCTATACCCTACACCATACACTCTATACCCTACATTCTACACTTTATACCCTACACTCTATACCATACACTCTATACCCTACACTCTATACCCTACACTTTATAACCTACACTTTACACTCTATTCCATACACTCTATACCCTACAATCTATACCCTACACTCTATACCCTACACCCTACACTCAATACCCTTCACTCTACACTATATACCCTACACTCTATACCATACACAAAATACCCTACACTCTATACCCTACACTTTATAACCTACACTCTACACTCTATTCCATACACTCTATACCCTACACTCTATTCCCTACACTCTATACCCTACACTCTACACTCTATACCCTACACTCTACACTCTATACCCTACACTCTACACTCTATACCCTACACTCTATAACAAAAACTTTATACCCTACATTCTATACCCTACACTCTACACTCTATACCGTACACTCTATACCCTACACTCTGTACCCTACTCTCTATACTCTATACCCTACACTCTATACCCTACACTCTACACTTTATACCCTACACTCAAATCCATACACCCTACACTCTATACCCTACACTCTATAACCTACACTCTATACCCTACACTCTACACTCTATACCCTACACTCTATACTCTACACTCTATACCCTACACTCTATACCATACACTCTATACCCTACACTCTATACCCTACACTCTATACCCTACAATCTACACTCTATACCCTACACTCTGTAACATAAACTCTATACACTACACTCTATACCCTACACTCTATACCCTACACCCTACACTCTATACCCTACACTCTACACTTTATACCCTACACTCTATACCATACACTCTATACTCTACACTCTATACCCTACACTTTATAACCTACACTCTACACTCTATTCCATACACTCTATACCCTACACTCTATACCCTACACTCTATACCCTACACCCTACACTCAGTACCCTACACTCTACACTTTATACCCTACACTCTATACCATACACTCTATACCCTACACTCTATACCCTACACTCTATAACATACACTCTACACTCTATTCCATACACTCTATACCCTTCACTCTATTCCCTACACTCTATACCCTACACTCTACACTCTATACCCTACACTCTACACTCTATACCCTACACTCTATAACAAAAACTCTATACCCTACACTCTATACCCTACACTCTACACTCTATACCGTACACTCTATACCCTACACTCTATACCCTACTCTCTATACTCTATACCCTACACTCTATACCCTACACTCTACACTTTATACCCTACACTCGAATCCATACACCCTACACTCTATACCCTACACTCTATACCCTACACTCTATACCCTACACTCTACACTCTATACCCTACACTCTATACCCTACACTCTATACCCTACACTCTATACCCTACACTCTATACCATACACTCTATACCCTACAATTTATACCCCACACTCTACACTCTATTCCATACACTCTATACCCTACCCTCTATAACCTACACTCTATACCCTACACTCTATACTCTATACCCTACACTCTATACCCTACACACTACACTCTATATTCTACACTCGAATCCCTACACTCTACACTCTATACCCTACACTCTATACCCTACACTCTATACCATACACTCTATACCCTACACTCTTCACTCTATACCCTACACTCTATACCCTACACTCTATACCCTACACTCGACACTCTATACCCTACACTCTACACTTTATACCCTACACTCTATACCCTACACTCTATACCCTACACTCTATACCCTACACCCTACACTCTACACTTTATACCCTACACTCTATACCATACACTCTATACCCTACACTTTATAACCTACACTCTACACTCTATTCCATACACTCTACACCCTACACTCTATACCCTACACTCTATACCCTACAATCTACACTCTATACCCTACACTCTACACTCTATACCCTACACTCTATACCCTACTCTCTATACTCTATACCCCACACTTTATACCCTACACTATACACTCTATACCCTACACTCGAATCCATACACTCTACACTCTATACCCTACACTCTATACCCTACACTCTATACTCTATACCCTACACTCTATACCCTACACTCTACACTCTATACCCTACACTCTATGCCCTACACTCTATAACCTACACTCTATACCCTACACTCTACACTCTATACCCTACACTCTACACTCTATACCCTACACTCTATACCCTACACTCTACACTCTATACCCTACACTCTACACTCTATACCCTACACTCTACACTCTATACCCTACACTCTATAACATACACTCTATACCCTACACTCTATACCCTACACTCTATACCCTACACTCTATACCATACACTCTACACCCTACACTCTATACTCTATACCCTACACTCTACACCCTACACTCTACACCCTACACTCTATACCATACACTCTATACCCTACACTCTACACTCTATACCCGACACTCTATACCCGACACTCTATACCCTACACTCTATAACCTACACTCTATACCCTACACTCTATACCTTACACTCTATACCCTACACTCTATATCCTACACTCTATACCTCACAGTCTATATCCTACACTCTATATCCTACACTCTATACCCTACACTCTACACTCTATACCCTACACTCTATACCATACACTCTATACCCTACACTCTATACCCTGCACTCTATAACATACACTCTATACCTTACACTCTATACCTTACACTCTATACCCTACACTCTACACTCTACACCCTACACTCTACACTCTACACCCTACACTCTACACTCTATACCCTACACTCTATAGCCTACACTCTATACGCTACACCCTACACTCTATACCCTACACTCTATACCCTACACTCTATTCCCTACACTCTATACCATACACTCTATACCCTACACTTTATACCCCACACTCTACACTCTATTCCATACACTCTATACCCTACCCTCTATACCCTACACTCTATACCCTACACTCTATACCCTACACTCTATACCCTGCACTCTACACTCTATACCCTACACTCTATACCCTACACTCTACACCCTACACTCTATACCTTACACTCTATACCCTACACTCTACAATCTATACCCTAAACTCTATACCCTACACTCTATACCATACACCCTATACCCTACACTCTATACCCTGCACTCTACACTCTATACCCTACACTCTATACCCTACACTCTACACCCTACACTCTATACCTTACACTCTATACCCTACACTCTACACTCTATACCCTACACTCTACACCCTACACTCTATAACATACACTCTATACCCTACACTCTATACCCTACACTCTACACTCTATACCCTACACTCTATACCATACACTCTATACCCTACACTCTATACCCTACAATCTATACCCTATACTCTACACTCTATACCCTACACTCTATACCATACACTCTATACCCTACACTCTATACCCTACAATCTACACTCTATACCCTACACTCTATAACATAAACTCTATACCCCACACTCTATACCCTACACCCTACGCTCTATACCCTACACTCTACACTTTATACCCTTCACTCTCTACCATAAACGCTATACCCTACACTCTATACCCTACACTTTATAACCTACACTCTACACTCTATTCCATACACTCTATACCCTACACTCTATACCATACACTCTATACCCTACACTCTATACCCTACACTCTACACTCTATACCCTACACTCTATACCCTACACTCTATACCCTACACTCTATACCCTACACTCTACACTCTATACCCTACACTCGAATCAATACACTCTACACTCTATACCCTACACTCTATATCATGCACTCTATACCCTTCACTTTATACCCTACATTCTACACTCTACACTCTATTCCATACACTCTATACCCTACACTCTATACCTTACACTCTATACCCTACACTCTACACTCTACACCCTACACTCTATACCCTACACTCTATACCCTACACTCTATAACCTACACTCTATACCCTACACTCTATACCCTACACTCTACACTCTATACCCTACACTCTACACTCTATACCCTACACTCTATACCCTACACTCTACACTCTATACCCTACACTCTACACTCTATACCCTTCACTCTATAACATACACTCTATACCCTACACTCTATACCCTACACTCTATACCCTACACTCTATACCATACACTCTACACCCTACACTCTATACTCTATACCCTACACTCTACACCCTACACTCTACACCCTACACTCTATACCATACACTCTATACCCTACACTCTACACTCTATACCCGACACTCTATACCCGACACTCTATACCCTACACTCTATAACCTACACTCTATACCCTACACTCTATACCTTACACTCTATACCCTACACTCCATATCCTACACTCTATACCTCACAGTCTATATCCTACACTCTATATCCTACACTCTATACCCTACACTCTACACTCTATACCCTACACTCTATACCATACACTCTATACCCTACACTCTATACCCTGCACTCTATAACATACACTCTATACCTTACACTCTATACCTTACACTCTATACCCTACACTCTACACTCTACACCCTACACTCTACACTCTACACCCTACACTCTACACTCTATACCCTACACTCTATAGCCTACACTCTATACGCTACACCCTACACTCTATACCCTACACTCTATACCCTACACTCTATTCCCTACACTCTATACCATACACTCTATACCCTACACTTTATACCCCACACTCTACACTCTATTCCATACACTCTATACCCTACCCTCTATACCCTACACTCTATACCCTACACTCTATACCCTACACTCTATACCCTGCACTCTACACTCTATACCCTACACTCTATACCCTACACTCTACACCCTACACTCTATACCTTACACTCTATACCCTACACTCTACAATCTATACCCTAAACTCTATACCCTACACTCTATACCATACACCCTATACCCTACACTCTATACCCTGCACTCTACACTCTATACCCTACACTCTATACCCTACACTCTACACCCTACACTCTATACCTTACACTCTATACCCTACACTCTACACTCTATACCCTACACTCTACACCCTACACTCTATAACATACACTCTATACCCTACACTCTATACCCTACACTCTACACTCTATACCCTACACTCTATACCATACACTCTATACCCTACACTCTATACCCTACAATCTATACCCTATACTCTACACTCTATACCCTACACTCTATACCATACACTCTATACCCTACACTCTATACCCTACAATCTACACTCTATACCCTACACTCTATAACATAAACTCTATACCCCACACTCTATACCCTACACCCTACGCTCTATACCCTACACTCTACACTTTATACCCTTCACTCTCTACCATAAACGCTATACCCTACACTCTATACCCTACACTTTATAACCTACACTCTACACTCTATTCCATACACTCTATACCCTACACTCTATACCATACACTCTATACCCTACACTCTATACCCTACACTCTACACTCTATACCCTACACTCTATACCCTACACTCTATACCCTACACTCTATACCCTACACTCTACACTCTATACCCTACACTCGAATCAATACACTCTACACTCTATACCCTACACTCTATACCCTACACTCTATACCCTACACTCTACACTCTATACCCTACACTCTATACCCTACACTCTATACTCTATACCCTACACTCTATACCCTACACTTTACACTCTATACCCTACACTCGAATCAATACACTCTACACTCTATACCCTACACTCTATACCCTACACTCTATACTCTATACCCTACACTCTTTACCCTACACTCTACACTCTATACCCTACACTCTATACCCTACACTCTATACTCTATACCCTACACTCTATACCCTACACTCCATACCCTACACTCGAATCCCTACACTCTACACTCTATACCCTACACTCTATACCCTACACTCTATACCCTACACTCTACACTCTATACCTTACACTCTATACCCTACACTCTACACCCTACACTCTACACTCTATACCCTACACTCTATACCCTACACTCTATACCTTACACTCTATACCCTACACTCTACACCCTACACTCTACACTCTATACCCTACACTCGATACCCTACACTCTATAACCTACACTTTATACCCTACACTCTGTACCCTACACTCTACACTCTATACCCTACACTCTATACCCTACACTCTATACTCTATACCCTACACTCTATACCCTACACTCTACACTCTATACCCTACACTCGAATCAATACACTCTACACTCTATACCCTACACTCTATACCCTACACTCTATACTCTATACCCTACACTCTTTACCCTACACTCTACACTCTATACCCTACACTCTGTACCCTACACTCTATACTCTATACCCTACACTCTATACCCTACACTATACACTCCATACCCTACACTCGAATCCCTACACTCTACACTCTATACTCTACACTCTATACCCTACACTCTATACCCTACACTCTACACTCTATACCTTACACTCTATACCCTACACTCTACACCCTACACTCTACACTCTATACCCTACACTCTATACCCTACACTCTATAACCTACACTCTATACCCTACACTCTATACCCTACACTCTACACTCTATACCCTACACTCTATACCCTACACTCTATACCCTACACTCTACACTCTATACCCTACACTCTATACCCTACACTCTACACTCTATACCCTACACTCGAATCAATACACTCTACACTCTATACCCTACACTCTATACCCTACACTCTACACTCTATACCCTACACTCGAATCAATACACTCTACACTCTATACCCTACACTCTATACCCTACACTCTACCCTACACTCTATACCCTACACTCGAATCAATACACTCTACACTCTATACCCTACACTCTATACCCTACACTCTATACTCTATACCCTACACTCTTTACCCTACACTCTACACTCTATACCCTACACTCTGTACCCTACACTCTATTCTCTATACCCTACACTCTATACCCTACACTATACACTCCATACCCTACACTTGATTCCCTACACTCTACACTCTATACTCTACACTCTATACCCTACACTCTATACCCTACACTCTACACCCTACACTCTACACTCTATACCCTACACTCTATACCCTACACTCTATAACCTACACTCTATACCCTACACTCTATACCCTACACTCTACACTCTATACCCTACACTCTACACTCTATACCCTACACTCTATACCCTACACTCTACACTCTATACCCTACACTCTATACCCTACACTCTACACTCTATACCCTACACTCGAATCAATACACTCTACACTCTATACCCTACACTCTATACCCTACACTCTACACTCTATACCCTACACTCGAATCAATACACTCTACACTCTATACCCTACACTCTATACCCTACACTCTACCCTACACTCTATACCCTACACTCTACACTCTATACCCTACACTCTATACCCTACACTCTATACTCTATACCCTACACTCTATACCCTACACTCTACACTCTATACCCTACACTCGAATCAATACACTCTACACTCTATACCCTACACTCTATACCCTACACTCTATACTCTATACCCTACAATCTTTACCCTACACTCTACACTCTATACCCTACACTCTATACCCTACACTCTATACTCTATACCCTACACTCTATACCCTACACTCCATACCCTACACTTGAATCCCTACACTCTACACTCTATACCCTACACTCTATACCCTACACTCTATACCCTACACTCTACACTCTATACCTTACACTCTATACCCTACACTCTACACCCTACACTCTACACTCTATACCCTACACTCTATACCCTACACTCTATAACCTACACTCTATACCCTACACTCTATACCCTACACTCTACACTCTATACCCTACACTCTATACCCTACACTCTATACCCTACACTCTACACTCTATACCCTACACTCTATACCCTACACTCTACACTCTATACCCTACACTCGAATCAATACACTCTACACTCTATACCCTACACTCTATACCCTACACTCTACACTCTATACCCTACACTCGAATCAATACACTCTACACTCTATACCCTACACTCTATACCCTACACTCTACCCTACACTCTATACCCTACACTCGAATCAATACACTCTACACTCTATACCCTACACTCTATACCCTACACTCTATACTCTATACCCTACACTCTTTACCCTACACTCTACACTCTATACCCTACACTCTGTACCCTACACTCTATACTCTATACCCTACACTCTATACCCTACACTATACACTCCATACCCTACACTCGAATCCCTACACTCTACACTCTATACTCTACACTCTATACCCTACACTCTATACCCTACACTCTACACTCTATACCTTACACTCTATACCCTACACTCTACACCCTACACTCTACACTCTATACCCTACACTCTATACCCTACACTCTATAACCTACACTCTATACCCTACACTCTATACCCTACACTCTACACTCTATACCCTACACTCTACACTCTATACCCTACACTCTATACCCTACACTCTACACTCTATACCCTACACTCTATACCCTACACTCTACACTCTATACCCTACACTCGAATCAATACACTCTACACTCTATACCCTACACTCTATACCCTACACTCTACACTCTATACCCTACACTCGAATCAATACACTCTACACTCTATACCCTACACTCTATACCCTACACTCTACCCTACACTCTATACCCTACACTCTACACTCTATACCCTACACTCTATACCCTACACTCTATACTCTATACCCTACACTCTATACCCTACACTCTACACTCTATACCCTACACTCGAATCAATGCACTCTACACTCTATACCCTACACTCTATACCCTACACTCTATACTCTATACCCTACAATCTTTACCCTACACTCTACACTCTATACCCTACACTCTATACCCTACACTCTATACTCTATACCCTACACTCTATACCCTACACTCCATACCCTACACTTGAATCCCTACACTCTACACTCTATACCCTACACTCTATACCCTACACTCTATACCCTACACTCTACACTCTATACCTTACACTCTATACCCTACACTCTACACCCTACACTCTACACTCTATACCCTACACTCTATACCCTACACTCTATACCTTACACTCTATACCCTACACTCTACACCCTACACTCTACACTCTATACCCTACACTCTATACCCTACACTCTATAACCTACACTCTATACCCTACACTCTATACCCTACACTCTACACTCTATACCCTACACTCTATACCCTACACTCTATACTCTATACCCTACACTCTAAACCCTACACTCTACACTCTATACCCTACACTCGAATCAATACACTCTACACTCTATACCCTACACTCTATACCCTACACTCTATACTCTATACCCTACACTCTTTACCCTACACTCTACACTCTATACCCTACACTCTATACCCTACACTCTATACTCTATACCCTACACTCTATACCCTACACTCTACACTCCATACCCTACACTCGAATCCCTACACTCTACACTCTATACCCTACACTCTATACCCTACACTCTATACCCTACACTCTACACTCTATACCTTACACTCTATACCCTACACTCTACACCCTACACTCTACACTCTATACCCTACACTCTATACCCTACACTCTGTAACCTAAACTCTATACCCTACACTCTATACCCTACACTCTACACTCTATACCCTACACTCTACACTCTATACCCTACACTCTATACCCTACACTCTACACTCTATACCCTACACTCTATACCCTACACTCTACACTCTATACCCTACAGTCGAATCAATACACTCTCCACTCTATACCCTACACTCTATACCCTACACTCTATACCCTACACTCTACACTCTATACCCTACACTCTATACCCTACACTCTATACTCTATACCCTACACTCTATACCCTACACTCTTCACTCTATACCCTACACTCGAATCAATACACTCTACACTCTATACCCTACACTCTATACCCTACACTCTATACTCTATACCCTACACTCTTTACCCTACACTCTACACTCTATACCCTACACTCTATACCCTACACTCTATACCCTACACTCTACACTACATACCCTACACTCTATACCCTACACTCTATAACCTACACTCTATACCCTACACTCTATACCCTACACTCTACACTCTATACCCTACACTCTACACTCTATACCCTACACTCTATACCCTACACTCTACACTCTATACCCTACACTCTATACCCTACACTCTACACTCTATACCCTACAGTCGAATCAATACACTCTCCACCCTATACCCTACACTCTATACCCTACACTCTGTACCCTACACTCTACACTCTATACCCTACACTCTATACCCTACACTCTATACTCTATACCCTACAATCTTTACCCTACACTCTACACTCTATACCCTACACTCTATACCCTACACTCTATACTCTATACCCTACACTCTATACCCTACACTCCATACCCTACACTTGAATCCCTACATTCTACACTCTATACCCTACACTCTATACCCTACACTCTATACCCTACACTCTACACTCTATACCTTACACTCTATACCCTACACTCTACACCCTACACTCTACACTCTATACCCTACACTCTATACCCTACACTCTATACCTTACACTCTATACCCTACACTCTACACCCTACACTCTACACTCTATACCCTACACTCTATACCCTACACTCTATATCCTACACTCTATACCCTACACTCTATACCCTACACTCTACACTCTATACCCTACACTCTATACCCTACACTCTATACTCTATACCCTACACTCTATACCCTACACTCTACACTCTATACCCTACACTCGAATCAATACACTCTACACTCTATACCCTACACTCTATACCCTACACTCTATACTCTATACCCTACACTCTTTACCCTACACTCTACACTCTATACCCTACACTCTATACCCTACACTCTATACTCTATACCCTACACTCTATACCCTACACTCTACACTCCATACCCTACACTCGAATCCCTACACTCTACACTCTATACCCTACACTCTATACCCTACACTCTATACCCTACACTCTACACTCTATACCTTACACTCTATACCCTACACTCTACACCCTACACTCTACACTCTATACCCTACACTCTATACCCTACACTCTATAACCTAAACTCTATACCCTACACTCTATACCCTACACTCTACACTCTATACCCTACACTCTACACTCTATACCCTACACTCTATACCCTACACTCTACACTCTATACCCTACACTCTATACCCTACACTCTACACTCTATACCCTACAGTCGAATCAATACACTCTCCACTCTATACCCTACACTCTATACCCTGCACTCTATACCCTACACTCTACACTCTATACCCTACACTCTATACCCTACACTCTATACTCTATACCCTACACTCTATACCCTACACTCTTCACTCTATACCCTACACTCGAATCAATACACTCTACACTCTATACCCTACACTCTATACCCTACACTCTATACTCTATACCCTACACTCTTTACCCTACACTCTACACTCTATACCCTACACTCTATACCCTACACTCTATACCCTACACTCTACACTACATACCCTACACTCGAATCCCTACACTCTACACTCTATACCCTACACTCTATACCCTACACTCTATACCCTACACTCTACACTCTATACCTTACACTCTATACCCTACACTCTACACCCTACACTCTACACTCTATACCCTACACTCTATACCCTACACTCTATAACCTACACTCTATACCCTACACTCTATACCCTACACTCTACACTCTATACCCTACACTCTACACTCTATACCCTACACTCTATACCCTACACTCTACACTCTATACCCTACACTCTATACCCTACACTCTACACTCTATACCCTACAGTCGAATCAATACACTCTCCACCCTATACCCTACACTCTATACCCTACACTCTATACCCTACACTCTACACTCTATACCCTACACTCTATACCCTACACTCTATACTCTATACCCTACACTCTATACCCTACACTCTTCACTCTATACCCTACACTCGAATCAATACGCTCTACACTCTATACCCTACACTCTATACCCTACACTCTACACTCTATACCCTACACTCTATACCCTACACTCTATACCCTACACTCTACACTCTATACCCTACACTCTACACTCTATACCCTACACTCTATAACATACACTCTATACCCTACACTCTATACCCTACACTCTATACCCTACACTCTATACCCTACACTCTATACCATACACTCTACACCCTACACTCTTTACCCTACACTCTACACTCTATACCCTACACTCTACACCCTACACTCTACACCCTACACTCTATATCATACACTCTATACCCTACACTCTACACTCTATACCCGACACTCTATACCCGACACTCTATACCCTACACTCTATACCCTACACTCTATACCCTACACTCTATACCTTAAACTCTATACCCTACACTCTATACCTTACACTCTATACCCTACACTCTATATCCTACACTCTATTCCTTACACTCTATATCCTACACTCTATATCCTACACTCTATACCCTACACTCTACACTCTATACCCTACACTCTATACCATACACTCTATACCCTACACTCTATACCCTACACTCTACACTCTATACCCTACACTCTATACCCTACATTCTAAAACATACACTCTATACCTTACACTCTATACCCTACACTCTACACTCTACACCCTACACTCTACACCCTACACTCTACACTCTATACCCTACACTCTATTGCCTACACTCTATACGCTACACCCTACACTCTATACCCTACACTCTACAATCTATACCCTACACTCTATACCCTACACTCTATACCCTACAATCTATACCATACACTCTATACCCTACACTTTATACCCCACACTCTACACTCTATTCCATACACTCTATACCCTACCCTCTACACCCTACACTCTTTACCATACACTCTACACTCTATACCCTACACTCTACACCCTACACTCTACACCCTACACTCTATATCATACACTCTATACCCTACACTCTACACTCTATACCCGACACTCTATACCCGACACTCTATACCCTACACTCTATACCCTACACTCTATACCCTACACTCTATACCTTAAACTCTATACCCTACACTCTATACCTTACACTCTATACCCTACACTCTATATCCTACACTCTATTCCTTACACTCTATATCCTACACTCTATATCCTACACTCTATACCCTACACTCTACACTCTATACCCTACACTCTATACCATACACTCTATACCCTACACTCTATACCCTACACTCTACACTCTATACCCTACACTCTATACCCTACATTCTAAAACATACACTCTATACCTTACACTCTATACCCTACACTCTACACTCTACACCCTACACTCTACACCCTACACTCTACACTCTATACCCTACACTCTATTGCCTACACTCTATACGCTACACCCTACACTCTATACCCTACACTCTACAATCTATACCCTACACTCTATACCCTACACTCTATACCCTACAATCTATACCATACACTCTATACCCTACACTTTATACCCCACACTCTACACTCTATTCCATACACTCTATACCCTACCCTCTATACCCTACACTCTATACCCTACACTCTACACTCTATACCCTACACTCTACACCCTACACTCTATACCCTACACTCTATACCATACACTCTATACCCTACACTTCATACCCTACACTCTACACTCTATTCCATACACTCTATACCCTACACTCTATACCCTACACTCTATACCCTACACTCTACACTCTATACCCTACACTCTATACCCTACACTCTATACCGTACACTCTACACTCTATACCCTACAATCTATACCCTAAACTATATACCCTACACTCTATACCCTACACCCTATACCCTACACTCTATACCCTGCACTCTACACTCTATACCCTACACTCTATACCATACACTCTATACCCTACACTATACCATACACTCTATACCCTACACTCTACACTCTCTACCCTACACTCTATACCCTACACTCTGTACCCTACACTCTATACCCTACACTCTATACCCTACACTCTACACTCTATACCCTACACTCTATACCCTACACTCTATACCCTACACTCTATACCATACACTCTATACCCTACACTCTACACTCTATACCCTACACTCTATACCCTATACTCTACACCCTACACTCTATACCTTACACTCTATAGCCTACACTCTACACTCTATACCCTACACTCTACACCCTACACTCTATAACATACACTCTATACCCTACACTCTATACCCTACACTCTATACCCTACACTCTACACTCTATACCCTACACTCTATACCATACACTCTATACCCTACACTCTATACCCTACAATCTATACCCTATACTCTACACTCTATACCCTACACTCTATACCATACACTCTATACCTTACACTCTATACCCTACAATCTACACTCTATACCCTACACTCTATAACATAAACTCTATACCCTACACTCTATACCCTACAACCTACACTCTATACCCTACACTCTACACTTTATGCCCTACACACTATACCATAAACTCTATACCCTACACTCTATACTCTACACTTTATAACCTACACTCTACACTCTATTCCATACACTCTATACCCTACACTCTATACCATACACTCTATACCCTACACTCTATACCCTACACTCTACACTCTATACCCTACAATCTATACCCTAAACTCTATA
This sequence comes from Ranitomeya imitator, assembly GCF_032444005.1. Taxonomy (NCBI): domain Eukaryota; kingdom Metazoa; phylum Chordata; class Amphibia; order Anura; family Dendrobatidae; genus Ranitomeya; species Ranitomeya imitator. Next base: position 294,533 of record NW_027194462.1, read on the forward strand.
CCCTACACTCTATACCCTACACCCTATACCCTACACTCTATACCCTGCACTCTACACTCTATACCCTACACTCTATACCATACACTCTATACCCTACACTATACCATACACTCTATACCCTACACTCTACACTCTCTACCCTACACTCTATACCCTACACTCTGTACCCTACACTCTATACCCTACACTCTATACCCTACACTCTATACCCTACACTCTACACTCTATACCCTACACTCTATACCCTACACTCTATACCCTACACTCTATACCATACACTCTATACCCTACACTCTACACTCTATACCCTACACTCTATACCCTATACTCTACACCCTACACTCTATACCTTACACTCTATAGCCTACACTCTACACTCTATACCCTACACTCTACACCCTACACTCTATAACATACACTCTATACCCTACACTCTATACCCTACACTCTATACCCTACACTCTACACTCTATACCCTACACTCTATACCATACACTCTATACCCTACACTCTATACCCTACAATCTATACCCTATACTCTACACTCTATACCCTACACTCTATACCATACACTCTATACCTTACACTCTATACCCTACAATCTACACTCTATACCCTACACTCTATAACATAAACTCTATACCCTACACTCTATACCCTACAACCTACACTCTATACCCTACACTCTACACTTTATGCCCTACACACTATACCATAAACTCTATACCCTACACTCTATACTCTACACTTTATAACCTACACTCTACACTCTATTCCATACACTCTATACCCTACACTCTATACCATACACTCTATACCCTACACTCTATACCCTACACTCTACACTCTATACCCTACACTCTATACCCTACACTCTACACTCTATACCCTACACTCTATACCCTACACTCTACACTCTATACCCTACACTCGAATCAATACACTCTACACTCTATACCCTACACTCTATACCCTACACTCTATACTCTATACCCTACACTCTATACCCTACACTCTACACTCTATACCCTACACTCTATACCCTACACTCTATACTCTATACCCTACACTCTATACCCTACACTCTATACCCTACACTCTACACTCTATATTCTACAATCTACACTCTATACCCTACACTCTATACCCTACACTTTATACCATACACTCTATACCCTACACTCTACACTCTATACCCTACACTCTATACCCTATACTCTACACCCTACACTCTATACCTTACACTCTATACCCTACACTCTATACTCTACACTTTATAACCTACACTCTACACTCTATTCCATACACTCTATACCCTACACTCTATACCATACACTCTATACCCTACACTCTATACCCTACACTCTACACTCTATACCCTACACTCTATACCCTACACTCTACACTCTATACCCTACACTCTATACCCTACACTCTACACTCTATACCCTACACTCAAATCAATACACTCTACACTTTATACCCTACACTCTATACCCTACACTCTATACTCTATACCCTACACTCTATACCCTACACTCTACACTCTATACCCTACACTCTATACCCTACACTCCATACTCTATACCCTACACTCTATACCCTACACTCTATACCCTACACTCTACACTCTATACCCTACACTCTACACTCTATACCCTACACTCTATAACATACACTCTATACCCTACACTCTATACCCTACACTCTATACCCTACACTCTATACAATACACTCTACACCCTACACTCTATACCCTACACTCTACACTCTATACCCTACACTCTACACCCTACACTCTACACCCTACACTCTATACCATACACTCTATACCCTACACTCTACACTCTATACCCGACACTCTATACCCGACACTCTATACCCTACACTCTATACCCTACACTCTATACCCTACACTCTATACCTCACACTCTATACCCTACACTCTATATCCTACACTCTATACCTTACACTCTATATCCTACACTCTATATCCTACACTCTATACCCTACACTCTACACTCTATACCCTACACTCTATACCATACACTCTATACCCTACACTCTATACCCTACACTCTATAACATACACTCTATACCTTACACTCTATACCTTACACTCTATACCCTACACTCTACACCCTACACTCTACACTCTACACCCTACACTCTATACCCTACACTCTATAGCCTACACTCTATACGCTACACCCTATACCCTACACTCTACACTCTATACCCTACACTCTATATCCTACACTCTATATCCTACACTCTACACTCTATACCCTACACTCTATACCATACACTCTATACCCTACACTCTATACCCTACACTCTATAACATACACTCTATACCTTACACTCTATACCTTACACTCTATTCCCTACACTCTACACTCTACACCCTACACTCTACACTCTACACCCTACACTCTACACTCTATACCCTACACTCTATACCCTACACTCTATACTCTATACCCTACACTCTATACCCTACACTCTATACTCTATACCCTACACTCTTTACCCTACACTCTACACTCTATACCCTACACTCTATACCCTACACTCTATACTCTATACCCTACACTCTATACCCTACACTCTACACTCTATACCCTACACTCTACACTCTATACCCTACACTCTATACCCTACACTCTATACCCTACACTCTATACCCTACATTCTATACCATACACTCTACACCCTACACTCTATACCCTACACTCTTCACTCTATACCCTACACTCGAATCAATACACTCTACACTCTATACCCTACACTCTATACCCTACACTCTATACTCTATACCCTACACTCTTTACCCTACACTCTACACTCTATACCCTACACTCTATACCCTACACTCTATACTCTATACCCTACACTCTATACCCTACACTCTACACTCTATACCCTACACTCTACACTCTATACCCTACACTCTATACCCTACACTCTATACCCTACACTCTATACCCTACACTCTATACCATACACTCTACACCCTACACTCTATACCCTACACTCTACACTCTATACCCTACACTCTACACCCTACACTCTACACCCTACACTCTATACCATACACTCTATACCCTACACTCTACACTCTATACCCGACACTCTACACCCGACACTCTATACCCTACACTCTATACCCTACAACTCTATACCCTACACTCTATACCTTACACTCTATACCCTACACTCTATACCTTACACTCTATACCCTACACTCTATATCCTACACTCTATTCCTTACACTCTATATCCTACACTCTATATCCTACACTCTATACCCTACACTCTACACTCTATACCCTACACTCTATACCATACACTCTATAGCCTACACTCTATACCCTACACTCTACACTCTATACCCTACACTCTATACCCTACACTCTATAACATACACTCTATACCTTACACTCTATACCCTACACTCTACACTCTACACCCTACACTCTACACCCTACACTCTACACTCTATACCCTACACTCTATTGCCTACACTCTATACGCTACACCCTACACTCTATACCCTACACTCTACAATCTATACCCTACACTCTATACCCTACACTCTATACCCTACAATCTATGCCATACACTCTATACCCTACACTTTATACCCCACACTCTACACTCTATTCCATACACTCTATACCCTACCCTCTATACCCTACACTCTATACCCTACACTCTACACTCTATACCCTACACTCTACACTCTATACCCTACACTCTATACCCTACACTCTATACCATACACTCTATACCCTACACTTCATACCCTACACTCTACACTCTATTCCATACACTCTATACCCTACACTCTATACCCTACACTCTACACTCTATACCCTACACTCTATACCCTAAACTCTATACCCTACACTCTATACCGTACACTCTACACTCTATACCCTACAATCTATACCCTAAACTCTATACCCTACACTCTATACCCTACACCCTATACCCTACACTCTATACCCTGCACTCTACACTCTATACCCTACACTCTATACCATACACTCTATACCCTACACTATACCATACACTCTATACCCTACACTCTACACTCTCTACCCTACACTCTATACCCTACACTCTGTACCCTACACTCTATACCCTACACTCTATACCCTACACTCTATACCCTACACTCTACACTCTATACCCTACACTCTATACCCTACACTCAATACCCTACACTCTATACCATACACTCTATACCCTACACTCTACACTCTATACCCTACACTCTATGCCCTATACTCTACACCCTACACTCTATACCTTACACTCTATAGCCTACACTCTACACTCTATACCCTACACTCTACACCCTACACTCTATAACATACACTCTATACCCTACACTCTATACCCTACACTCTATACCCTACACTCTACACTCTACACCCTACACTCTATTCCATACACTCTATACCCTACACTCTATACCCTACAATCTATACCCTATACTCTACACTCTATAACCTACACTCTATACCATACACTCTATACCTTACACTCTATACCCTACAATCTACACTCTATACCCTACACTCTATAACATAAACTCTATACCCTACACTCTATACCCTACAACCTACACTCTATACCCTACACTCTACACTTTATACCCTACACTCTATACTATAAACTCTATACCCTACACTCTATACTCTACACTTTATAACCTACACTCTACACTCTATTCCATACACTCTATACCCTACACTCTATACCATACACTCTATACCCTACACTCTATACCCTACACTCTACACTCTATACCCTACACTCTATACCCTACACTCTACACTCTATACCCTACACTCTATACCCTACACTCTACACTCTATACCCTACACTCGAATCAATACACTCTACACTCTATACCCTACACTCTATACCCTACACTCTATACTCTATACCCTACACTCTATACCCTACACTCTACACTCTATACCCTACACTCTATACCCTACAACCTATACTCTATACCCTACACTCTATACCCTACACTCTATACCCTACACTCTACACTCTATACCCTACAACCTATACTCTATACCCTACACTCTATACCCTACACTCTATACCCTACACTCTACACTCTATATTCTACACTCTACACTCTATACCCTACACTCTATACCCTACACTCTATACCCTACACTCTATACCATACACTCTATACCCTACACTCTACACTCTATACCCTACACTCTATACTCTACACCCTACACTCTATACCTTACACTCTATACCCTACACTCTACACTCTATACCCTACACTCTACACCCTACACTCTATAACATACACTCTATACCCTACACTCTATACCCTACACGCTATACCCTACACTCTACACTCTATACCCTACACTCTATACCATACACTCTATACCCTACACTCTATACCCTACAATCTATACCCT